>NW_027150054.1:0-128122 GCF_031143425.1 Pleurodeles waltl
CCGCGATAGGAAATGCACCAAAACACAACAAGGACACATCAAATTTTTTGACAGAAAACAGAGGTGTTTTTTGCAAAGTGTCTACCTGTAGATTTTGGCCTCTAGCTCAGCTAGCACCTAGGGAAACCTACCAAAGCTGTGCATTGTTCAAAACTAGAGACCTAGGGGAATCCAAGATGGGGTGACTTGAGGGCCTCTGACCAGGTTGTGTTACCCAGAATCCTTTGCAAACCTCAACATTTGGCTAAAAAAAATAATTTTCCTCACATTTCGGTAACAGAAAGTTCTGGAATCTGAGAGGAACCACAAATTTTGTTCCACCCAGCATTCCTCCAAGTCTCCTGATAAAAATGATACCTCACTTGTGTGGGTAGGCCTAGTGCCCGCGACAGGAAATGCCCCAAAACAGAACGTGGACACATCCCATTTTTTGACAGAAAACAGAGGTGTTTTTTGCAAAGTGTCTACCTGTAGATTTTGGCCTCTAGCTCAGCTAGCACCTAGGGAAACCTACCAAAGCTGTGCATTGTTCAAAACTAGAGACCGAGGGGAATCCAAGATGGGGTGACTTGTGGGCCTCTGACCAGGTTGTGGTACCCAGAATCCTTTGCAAACCTCAACATTTGGCTAAAAAAACACATTTTCCTCACATTTCGGTGACAGAAAGTTCTGGAATCTGAGAGGAACCACAAATTTTGTTCCACCCAGCATTCCTCCAAGTCTCCTGATAAAAATGATACCTCACTTGTGTGGGTAGGCCTAGTGCCTGCGATAGGAAATGCCCCAAAACACAACGTGGACACATCGCATTTTTTGACAGAAAACAGAGGTGTTTTTTGCAAAGTGCCTACCTGTAGATTTTGGCCTCTAGCTCAGCCAGCACCTAGGGAAACCTACCAAACCTGTGCATTTTTGAAAATTAGAGACCTAGGGGAATCAAAGATGGGGTGACTTGTGGGGCTCTGACCAGGTTCTGTTACCCAGAATCCTTTGTAAACCTCCAAATGTGGCTAAAAAAACACATTTTCCTCACATTTCGGTGACAGAAGGTTCTGGAATCTGAGAGGAACCGCAAATTTCCTTCCACCCAGCATTCCTCCAAGTCTCCCGATAAAAATGATACCTCACTTGTGTGGGTAGGCCTAGTGCCTGCAATAGGAAATGCCCCAAAACACAACGTGGACACATCGCATTTTTTGACAGAAAACAGAGGTGTTTTTTGCAAAGTGCCTACCTGTAGATTTTGGCCTCTAGCTCAGCCAGCACCTAGGGAAACCTACCAAACCTGTGCATTTTTTAAAACTAGAGACGTAGGGGAATCAAAGATGGGGTGACTTGTGGGGCTCTGACCAGGTTCTGTTACCCAGAATCATTTGTAAACCTCCAAATTTGGCTAAAAAAACACATTTTCCTCACATTTCGGTGACAGAACGTTCTGGAATCTGAGAGGAACCGCAAATTTCCTTCCACCCAGCATTCCTCCAAGTCTCCCGATAAAAATGATACCTCACTTGTGTAGTAGGCCTAGCGCCCGCGATAGGAAATGCCCCAAAATACAACGTGGACACATCCCATTTTTTGACAGAAAACAGAGGTGTTTTTTGCAAAGTGCCTACCTGTAGATTTTGGCCTCTAGCTTAGCCGGCACCTAGGGAAACCTACCAAACCTGTGCATTTTTCAAAACTAGAGACCTAGGGGAATCAAAGATGGGGTGACTTGTGGGCCTCTGACCAGGTTGTGGTACCCAGAATCCTTTGCAAACCTCAACATTTGGCTAAAAAAACACATTTTCCTCACATTTCGGTGACAGAAAGTTCTGGAATCTGAGAAGAGTCACAAATTTCCTTCCACCCAGAGCTCCCGCAAGTCTCCCGATAAAAATGATACCTTACTTGTGTAGGTAGCCCTAGCGCCCGCGACAGGAAGTGCCCCAAAACAGAACGTGGACACATCCCATTTTTTGACAGAAAACATAGGTGTTTTTTGCAAAGTGCCTACCTGTAGATTTTGGCCTTTAGCTCAGCCGGCACCTAGGGAAACCTACCAAACCTGTGCATTTTTTAAAACAAGAGACCTAGGGGAATCCATGATGGGGTGACTTGTGGGCCTCTGACCAGGTTCTGTTACCCAGAATCCTTTGCAAACCTCAAAATCTGGCTAAAAAAACAAATTGTCCTCACATTTCGGTGACAGAAAGTTCAGGAATCTGAAAGGAACCACAAATTTCCTTCCACCCAGCATTCCTCCAAGTATCCTGATAAAAATGATACCTCACTTGTGTGGGTAGGCCTAGCGCCCACGACAGGAAATGCCCCAAAACACAACGTGGACACATCCCATTTTTTGACAGAAAACAGAGGTGTTTTTTGCAAAGTGCCAACCTGTTGATTTTGGCCTCTAGCTCAGCCAGCACCTAGGGAAACCTACCAAACCTGCGCAATTTTGAAAATTAGAGACTTAGGGGAATCCAAGATGGGGTGACTTGTGGGGCTCTGACCAGGTTCTGTTACCCAGAATCCTATGCAAACCTCAAAATTTGGCTAAAAAACACATTTTCCTCACATTTTGGTGACAGAAAGTTCTGGAATCTGAGAGGAACCGCAAATTTCCTTCCACCCAGCATTCCTCCAAGTCTCCCGATAAAAATGATACCTCACTTGTGTGGGTAGGCCTAGCGCCCGCGATAGGAAATACCCCAAAATACAACGTGGACACATCCCATTTTTTGACAGAAAACAGAGGTGCACCAAAACACAACAAGGACACATCAAATTTTTTGACAGAAAACAGAGGTGTTTTTTGCAAAGTGTCTACCTGTAGATTTTGGCCTCTAGCTCAGCTAGCACCTAGGGAAACCTACCAAAGCTGTGCATTGTTCAAAACTAGAGACCTAGGGGAATCCAAGATGGGGTGACTTGAGGGCCTCTGACCAGGTTGTGTTACCCAGAATCCTTTGCAAACCTCAACATTTGGCTAAAAAAAATAATTTTCCTCACATTTCGGTAACAGAAAGTTCTGGAATCTGAGAGGAACCACAAATTTTGTTCCACCCAGCATTCCTCCAAGTCTCCTGATAAAAATGATACCTCACTTGTGTGGGTAGGCCTAGTGCCCGCGACAGGAAATGCCCCAAAACAGAACGTGGACACATCCCATTTTTTGACAGAAAACAGAGGTGTTTTTTGCAAAGTGTCTACCTGTAGATTTTGGCCTCTAGCTCAGCTAGCACCTAGGGAAACCTACCAAAGCTGTGCATTGTTCAAAACTATAGACCGAGGGGAATCCAAGATGGGGTGACTTGTGGGCCTCTGACCAGGTTGTGGTACCCAGAATCCTTTGCAAACCTCAACATTTGGCTAAAAAAACACATTTTCCTCACATTTCGGTGACAGAAAGTTCTGGAATCTGAGAGGAACCACAAATTTTGTTCCACCCAGCATTCCTCCAAGTCTCCTGATAAAAATGATACCTCACTTGTGTGGGTAGGCCTAGTGCCTGCGATAGGAAATGCCCCAAAACACAACGTGGACACATCGCATTTTTTGACAGAAAACAGAGGTGTTTTTTGCAAAGTGCCTACCTGTAGATTTTGGCCTCTAGCTCAGCCAGCACCTAGGGAAACCTACCAAACCTGTGCATTTTTGAAAATTAGAGACCTAGGGGAATCAAAGATGGGGTGACTTGTGGGGCTCTGACCAGGTTCTGTTACCCAGAATCCTTTGTAAACATACAAATGTGGCTAAAAAAACACATTTTCCTCACATTTCGGTGACAGAAGGTTCTGGAATCTGAGAGGAACCGCAAATTTCCTTCCACCCAGCATTCCTCCAAGTCTCCCGATAAAAATGATACCTCACTTGTGTGGGTAGGCCTAGTGCCTGCAATAGGAAATGCCCCAAAACACAACGTGGACACATCGCATTTTTTGACAGAAAACAGAGGTGTTTTTTGCAAAGTGCCTACCTGTAGATTTTGGCCTCTAGCTCAGCCAGCACCTAGGGAAACCTACCAAACCTGTGCATTTTTTAAAACTAGAGACGTAGGGGAATCAAAGATGGGGTGACTTGTGGGGCTCTGACCAGGTTCTGTTACCCAGAATCATTTGTAAACCTCCAAATTTGGCTAAAAAAACACATTTTCCTCACATTTCGGTGACAGAACGTTCTGGAATCTGAGAGGAACCGCAAATTTCCTTCCACCCAGCATTCCTCCAAGTCTCCCGATAAAAATGATACCTCACTTGTGTGGGTAGGCCTAGCGCCCGCGATAGGAAATGCCCCAAAATACAACGTGGACACATCCCATTTTTTGACAGAAAACAGAGGTGTTTTTTGCAAAGTGCCTACCTGTAGATTTTGGCCTCTAGCTTAGCCGGCACCTAGGGAAACCTACCAAACCTGTGCATTTTTCAAAACTAGAGACCTAGGGGAATCAAAGATGGGGTGACTTGTGGGGCTCCGACCAGGTTCTGTTACCCAGAATCCTTTGTAAACCTCAAAATTTGGCTAAAAAACACTTTTTCCTCACATTTCGGTGACAGGAAGATCTGGAATCTTAGAGGAGCCCTAAATTTCCTTCCACCCTTCGTTCCCCCAAATCTTGCGATAAAAATGATACCTCACTTGTGCGGGTAGGCCGAGCGCCTAGCGACAGGAAATGCCCCAAAACACAACGTGGACACATCGCATTTTTTGACAGAAAACAGAGGTGTTTTTTGCAAAGTGCCTACCTGTAGATATTGGCCTTTGGCTCAGCCGGCACCTAGGGAAACCTACCAAACCTGTGCATTTTTTAAAACTAGAGTCCAAGGGGAATCCAAGATGGGGTGAATTGTGGGCCTCTGACCAGGTTCTGTTACCCAGAATCCTTTGTAAACCTCAAAATTTGGCTAAAAAACACATTTGCCTCACATTTCGGTGACAGAAAGTTCTGGAATCTGAGAGGAGCCACAAATTTCCTTCCACCCAGCGTTCCCCCAAGTCTCCCGATACAAATGATACCTCACTTGTGTCGGTAGGACTAGCGCCTGCGACAGGAAATGCCCCAAAACACAACGTGGACACATCCCATTTTTTGACAGAAAACAGAGATGTTTTTTCAAAGTGCCTACCTGTAGATTTTGGATTTAGCTCAGCCGGCACCTAGGGAAACATACAACACCTGTGCATTTTTGAAAACTAGAAACCTAGGGGAATCCAAGGTGGGGTGACTTGTGGGGTTCTGACCAGGTTCTGAAACCCAGAATCCTTTGCAAACCTCACAATTTGGCTAAAAAAACACGTTTTCCTCACATTTCGGTGACAGAAAGTTCTGGAATCTGAGAAGAGTCACAAATTTCCTTCCACCCAGAGCTCCCGCAAGTCTCCCGATAAAAATGATACCTTACTTGTGTGGGTAGCCCTAGCGCCCGCGACAGGAAGTGCCCCAAAACAGAACGTGGACACATCCCATTTTTTGACAGAAAACAGAGGTGTTTTTTGCAAAGTGCCTACCTGTAGATTTTGGCCTTTAGCTCAGCCGGCACCTAGGGAAACCTACCAAACCTGTGCATTTTTGAAAACTAGAGACCTACGGGAATACAAGATGGGGTGACTTGTGGGCCTCTGACCAGGTTCTGTTACCCAGAATCCTTTGCAAACCTCAAAATTTGGCTAAAAAAACACATTTTCCTCACATTTCGGTGACAAAAAGTTCTGGAATCTGAGAGGAACCATAAATTTCCTTCCACCCAGCATTCCTCCAAGGCCCCTGATAAAAATGATACCTCACTTGTGTGGTTAGGCCTAGCGCCCGCAACAGGAAATACCCCAAAACAGAACGTGGACACATCCCATTTTTTGACAGAAAACAGAGGTGTTGTTTTGCAAAGTGCCTACCTGTAGATTTTGGCCTCTAGCTCAGCCAGCACCTAGGGAAACCTACCAAACCTGTGCATTTTTGAAAATTAGAGACCCAGGGGAATCCATGAAGGGCTGACTTGTGGTGCTCTGACCAGGTTCTGTTACCCAGAATCCTTTGAAAACCTCAAAATTTGGCTAAAAAAACACGTTTTCCTCACAATTCGGTGACAGAAAGTTCAGGAATCTGAGAGGAGCCACAAATTTCCTTCTACACAGTGTTCCCCCAAATCTCGCGATAAAAATGATTCCTCACTTGAGTGGGTAGGCCGAGTGCCCACCGACAGGAAATGCCCCAAAACACAACGTGGACACATCGCATTTTTTGACAGAAAACAGAGGTGTATTTTGCAAAGTGCCTACCTGTAGATTTTGACCTTTAGCTCAGCCGGCACCTAGGGAAACCTACCAAACCTGTGCATTTTTGAAAACAAGAGACCTAGGGGAATCCATGATGGGGTGACTTTTGGGCCTCTGACCAGGTTCTGTTACCCAGAATCCTTTGCAAACCTCAAAATCTGGCTAAAAAAACAAATTTTCCTCACATTTCGGTGACAGAAAGTTCAGGAATCTGAAAGGAACCACAAATTTCCTTCCACCCAGCATTCCTCCAAGTATCCTGATAAAAATGATACCTCACTTGTGTGGGTAGGCCTAGCGCCCACGACAGGAAATGCCCCAAAACACAACGTGGACACATCCCATTTTTTGACAGAAAACAGAGGTGTTTTTTGCAAAGTGCCAACCTGTTGATTTTGGCCTCTAGCTCAGCCAGCACCTAGGGAAACCTACCAAACCTGCGCAATTTTGAAAATTAGAGACTTAGGGGAATCCAAGATGGGGTGACTTGTGGGGCTCTGACCAGGTTCTTTTACCCAGAATCCTATGCAAACCTCAAAATTTGGCTAAAAAACACATTTTCCTCATATTTTGGTGACAGAAAGTTCTGGAATCTGAGAGGAACCGCAAATTTCCTTCCAACCAGCATTCCTCCAAGTCTCACGATAAAAATGATACCTCACTTGTGTGGGTAGGCCTAGCGCCCGCGATAGGAAATGCCCCAAAATACAACGTGGACACATCCCATTTTTTGACAGAAAACAGAGGTGTTTTTTGCAAAGTGCCTACCTGTAGATTTTGGCCTCTAGCTTAGCCGGCACCTAGGGAAACCTACCAAACCTGTGCATTTTTCAAAACTAGAGACCTAGGGGAATCAAAGATGGGGTGACTTGTGGGGCTCTGACCAGGTTCTGTTACCCAGAATCCTTTGTAAACCTCCAAATTTGGCTAAAAATACACATTTTCCTCACATTTCGGTGACAGAAAGTTCTGGAATCTGAGAGGAACCGCAAATTTCGTTCCACCCAGCATTCCTCCAAGTCTCCCGATAAAAATGATACCTCACTTGTGTGGGTAGGCCTAGCGCCCGCGATAGGAAATGCACCAAAACACAACAAGGACACATCAAATTTTTTGACAGAAAACAGAGGTGTTTTTTGCAAAGTGTCTACCTGTAGATTTTGGCCTCTAGCTCAGCTAGCACCTAGGGAAACCTACCAAAGCTGTGCATTGTTCAAAACTAGAGACCTAGGGGAATCCAAGATGGGGTGACTTGAGGGCCTCTGACCAGGTTCTGTTACCCAGAATCCTTTGCAAACCTCAACATTTGGCTAAAAAAAATAATTTTCCTCACATTTCGGTGACAGAAAGTTCTGGAATCTGAGAGGAACCACAAATTTTGTTCCACCCAGCATTCCTCCAAGTCTCCTGATAAAAATGATACCTCACTTGTGTGGGTAGGCCTAGTGCCTGCGATAGGAAATGCCCCAAAACACAACGTGGACACATAGCATTTTTTGACAGAAAACAGAGGTGTTTTTTGCAAAGTGCCTACCTGTAGATTTTGGCCTCTAGCTCAGCCAGCACCTAGGGAAACCTACCAAACCTGTGCATTTATGAAAATTAGAGACCTAGGGGAATCCAAGATGGGGTGACTTGTGGGGCTCCGACCAGGTTCTGTTACCCAGAATCCTTTGTAAACCTCAAAATTTGGCTAAAAAACACTTTTTCCTCACATTTCGGTGACAGGAAGATCTGGAATCTGAGAGGAGCCCTAAATTTCCTTCCACCCTTCGTTCCCCCAAATCTTGCCATAAAAATGATACCTCACTTGTGCGGGTAGGCCGAGCGCCTAGCGACAGGAAATGCCCCAAAACACAACGTGGACACATCGCATTTTTTGACAGAAAACAGAGGTGTTTTTTGCAAAGTGCCTACCTGTAGATATTGGCCTTTGGCTCAGCCGGCACCTAGGGAAACCTACCAAACCTGTGCATTTTTTAAAACTAGAGTCCAAGGGGAATCCAAGATGGGGTGAATTGTGGGCCTCTGACCAGGTTCTGTTACCCAGAATCCTTTGTAAACCTCAAAATTTGGCTAAAAAACACATTTGCCTCACATTTCGGTGACAGAAAGTTCTGGAATCTGAGAGGAGCCACAAATTTCCTTCCACCCAGCGTTCCCTCAAGTCTCCCGATACAAATGATACCTCACTTGTGTGGGTAGGACTAGCGCCTGCGACAGGAAATGCCCCAAAACACAACGTGGACACATCCCATTTTTTGACAGAAAACAGAGATGTTTTTTCAAAGTGCCTACCTGTAGATTTTAGATTTAGCTCAGCCGGCACCTAGGGAAACATACAAAACCTGTGCATTTTTGAAAACTAGAGACCTAGGGGAATCCAAGGTGGGGTGACTTGTGGGGTTCTGACCAGGTTCTGAAACCCAGAATCCTTTGCAAACCTCAAAATTTGGCTAAAAAAACACGTTTTCCTCACATTTTGGTGACAGAAAGTTCTGGAATCTGAGAAGAGTCACAAATTTCCTTCCACCCAGAGCTCCCGCAAGTCTCCCGATAAAAATGATACCTTACTTGTGTGGGTAGCCCTAGCGCCCGCGACAGGAAGTGCCCCAAAACAGAACGTGGACACATCCCATTTTTTGACAGAAAACAGAGGTGTTTTTTGCAAAGTGCCTACCTGTAGATTTTGGCCTTTAGCTCAGCCGGCACCTAGGGAAACCTACCAAACCTGTGCATTTTTGAAAACTAGAGACCTACGGGAATACAAGATGGGGTGACTTGTGGGCCTCTGACCAGGTTCTGTTACCCAGAATCCTTTGCAAACCTCAAAATTTGGCTAAAAAAACACATTTTCCATGCGTTTCGGTGACAAAAAGTTCTGGAATCTGAGAGGAACCATAAATTTCCTTCCACCCAGCATTCCTCCAAGGACCCTGATAAAAATGATACCTCACTTGTGTGGTTAGGCCTAGCGCCCGCGAAAGGAAATGCCCCAAAACAGAACGTGGACACATCCCATTTTTTGACAGAAAACAGAGGTGTTGTTTTGCAAAGTGCCTACCTGTAGATTTTGGCCTCTAGCTCAGCCAGCACCTAGGGAAACCTACCAAACCTGTGCACTTTTGAAAATTAGAGACCCAGGGGAATCCATGAAGGGCTGACTTGTGGTGCTCTGACCAGGTTCTGTTACCCAGAATCCTTTGAAAACCTCAAAATTTGGCTAAAAAAACACGTTTTCCTCACAATTCGGTGACAGAAAGTTCAGGAATCTGAGAGGAGCCACAAATTTCCTTCTACACAGTGTTCCCCCAAATCTCGCGATAAAAATGATACCTCACTTGAGTGGGTAGGCCGAGCGCCCACCGACAGGAAATGCCCCAAAACACAACGTGGACACATCGCATTTTTGACAGAAAACAGAGGTGTATTTTGCAAAGTGCCTACCTGTAGATTTTGACCTTTAGCTCAGCCGGCACCTAGGGAAACCTACCAAACCTGTGCATTTTTGAAAACAAGAGACCTAGGGGAATCCATGATGGGGTGACTTGTGGGCCTCTGACCAGGTTCTGTTACCCAGAATCCTTTGCAAACCTCAAAATCTGGCTAAAAAAACAAATTTTCCTCACATTTCGGTGACAGAAAGTTCAGGAATCTGAAAGGAACCACAAATTTCCTTCCACCCAGCATTCCTCCAAGTATCCTGATAAAAATGATACCTCACTTGTGTGGGTAGGCCTAGCGCCCACGACAGGAAATGCCCCAAAACACAACGTGGACACATCCCATTTTTTGACAGAAAACAGAGGTGTTTTTTGCAAAGTGCCAACCTGTTGATTTTGGCCTCTAGCTCAGCCAGCACCTAGGGAAACCTACCAAACCTGCGCAATTTTGAAAATTAGAGACTTAGGGGAATCCAAGATGGGGTGACTTGTGGGGCTCTGACCAGGTTCTGTTACCCAGAATCCTATGCAAACCTCAAAATTTGGCTAAAAAAACACATTTTCCTCACATTTTGGTGACAGAAAGTTCTGGAATCTGAGAGGAACCGCAAATTTCCTTCCAACCAGCATTCCTCCAAGTCTCCCGATAAAAATGATACCTCACTTGTGTGGGTAGGCCTAGCGCCCGCGATAGGAAATGCCCCAAAATACAACGTGGACACATCCCATTTTTTGACAGAAAACAGAGGTGTTTTTTGCAAAGTGCCTACCTGTAGATTTTGGCCTCTAGCTCAGCTAGCACCTAGGGAAACCTACCAAAGCTGTGCATTGTTCAAAACTAGAGACCGAGGGGAATCCAAGATGGGGTGACTTGTGGGCCTCTGACCAGGTTGTGGTACCCAGAATCCTTTGCAAACCTCAACATTTGGCTAAAAAAACACATTTTCCTCACATTTCGGTGACAGAAAGTTCTGGAATCTGAGAGGAACCACAAATTTTGTTCCACCCAGCATTCCTCCAAATCTCCTGATAAAAATGATACCTCACTTGTGTGGGTAGGCCTAGTGCCTGCGATAGGAAATGCCCCAAAACACAACGTGGACACATCGCATTTTTTGACAGAAAACAGAGGTGTTTTTTGCAAAGTGCCTACCTGTAGATTTTGGCCTCTAGCTCAGCCAGCACCTAGGGAAACCTACCAAACCTGTGCATTTTTGAAAATTAGAGACCTAGGGGAATCAAAGATGGGGTGACTTGTGGGGCTCTGACCAGGTTCTGTTACCCAGAATCCTTTGTAAACCTCCAAATGTGGCTAAAAAAACACATTTTCCTCACATTTCGGTGACAGAAAGTTCTGGAATCTGAGAGGAACCTCAAATTTCCTTCCACCCAGTATTCCTCCAAGTCTCCCGATAAAAATGATACCTCACTTGTGTGGGTAGGCCTAGTGCCTGCGATAGGAAATGCCCCAAAACACAACGTGGACACATCGCATTTTTTGACAGAAAACAGAGGTGTTTTTTGCAAAGTGCCTACCTGTAGATTTTGGCCTCTAGCTCAGCCAGCACCTAGGGAAACCTACCAAACCAGTGCATTTTTTTAAAACTAGAGACGTAGGGGAATCAAAGATGGGGTGACTTGTGGGGCTCTGACCAGGTTCTGTTACCCAGAATCATTTGTAAACCTCCAAATTTGGCTATAAAAACACATTTTCCTCACATTTCGGTGACAGAAAGTTCTGGAATCTGAGAGGAACCGCAAATTTCCTTCCACCCAGCATTCCTCCAAGTCTCCCGATAAAAATGATACCTCACTTGTGTGGGTAGGCCTAGCGCCTGCGATAGGAAATGCCCCAAAATACAACGTGGACACATCCCATTTTTTGACAGAAAACAGAGGTGTTTTTTGCAAAGTGCCTACCTGTAGATTTTGGCCTCTAGCTTAGCCGGCACCTAGGGAAACCTACCAAACCTGTGCATTTTTCAAAACTAGAGACCTAGGGGAATCAAAGATGGGGTGACTTGTGGGGCTCTGACCAGGTTCTGTTACCCAGAATCCTTTGTAAACCTCCAAATTTGGCTAAAAAAACACATTTTCCTCACATTTCGGTGACAGAAAGTTCTGGAATCTGAGAGGAACCGCAAATTTCGTTCCACCCAGCATTCCTCCAAGTCTCCCGATAAAAATGATACCTCACTTGTGTGGGTAGGCCTAGTGCCCGCGATAGGAAATGCACCAAAACACAACAAGGACACATCAAATTTTTTGACAGAAAACAGAGGTGTTTTTTGCAAAGTGTCTACCTGTAGATTTTGGCCTCTAGCTCAGCTAGCACCTAGGGAAACCTACCAAAGCTGTGCATTGTTCAAAACTAGAGACCTAGGGGAATCCAAGATGGGGTGACTTGAGGGCCTCTGACCAGGTTGTGTTACCCAGAAGACTTTGCAAACCTCAACATTTGGCTAAAAAAAATCATTTTCCTCACATTTCGGTGACAGAAAGTTCTGGAATCTGAGAGGAACCACAAATTTTGTTCCACCCAGCATTCCTCCAAGTCTCCTGATAAAAATGATACCTCACTTGTGTGGGTAGGCCTAGTGCCTGCGATAGGAAATGCCCCAAAACACAACGTGGACACATAGCATTTTTTGACAGAAAACAGAGGTGTCTTTTGCAAAGTGCCTACCTGTAGATTTTGGCCTCTAGCTCAGCCAGCACCTAGGGAAACCTACCAAACCTGTGCATTTTTGAAAATTAGAGACCTAGGGGAATCCAAGATGGGGTGACTTGTGGGGCTCCGACCAGGTTCTGTTACCCAGAATCCTTTGTAAACCTCAAAATTTGGCTAAAAAACACTTTTTCCTCACATTTCGGTGACAGGAAGATCTGGAATCTGAGAGGAGCCCTAAATTTCCTTCCACCCTTCGTTCCCCCAAATCTTGCGATAAAAATGATACCTCACTTGTGCGGGTAGGCCGAGCGCCTAGCGACAGGAAATGCCCCAAAACACAACGTGGACACATCGCATTTTTTGACAGAAAACAGAGGTGTTTTTTGCAAAGTGCCTACCTGTAGATATTGGCCTTTGGCTCAGCCGGCACCTAGGGAAACCTACCAAACCTGTGCATTTTTTAAAACTAGAGTCCAAGGGGAATCCAAGATGGGGTGAATTGTGGGCCTCTGACCAGGTTCTGTTACCCAGAATCCTTTGTAAACCTAAAAATTTGGCTAAAAAACACATTTGCCTCACATTTCGGTGACAGAAAGTTCTGGAATCTGAGAGGAGCCACAAATTTCCTTCCACCCAGCGTTCCCCCAAGTCTCCCGATACAAATGATACCTCACTTGTGTGGGTAGGACTAGCGCCTGCGACAGGAAATGCCCCAAAACACAACGTGGACACATCCCATTTTTTGACAGAAAACAGAGATGTTTTTTCAAAGTGCCTACCTGTAGATTTTGGATTTAGCTCAGCCGGCACCTAGGGAAACATACAAAACCTGTGCATTTTTGAAAACTAGAGACCTAGGGGAATCCAAGGTGGGGTGACTTGTGGGGTTCTGACCAGGTTCTGAAACCCAGAATCCTTTGCAAACCTCACAATTTGGCTAAAAAAACACGTTTTCCTCACATTTCGGTGACAGAAAGTTCTGGAATCTGAGAAGAGTCACAAATTTCCTTCCACCCAGAGCTCCTGCAAGTCTCCCGATAAAAATGATACCTTACTTGTGTGGGTAGCCCTAGCGCCCGCGACAGGAAGTGCCCCAAAACAGAACGTGGACACATCCCATTTTTTGACAGAAAACAGAGGTGTTTTTTGCAAAGTGCCTACCTGTAGATTTTGGCCTTTAGCTCAGCCGGCACCTAGGGAAACCTACCAAACCTGTGCATTTTTTAAAACTAGAGACCTACGGGAATACAAGATGGGGTGACTTGTGGGCCTCTGACCAGGTTCTGTTACCCAGAATCCTTTGCAAACCTCAATATTTGGCTAAAAAAACACATTTTCCTCACATTTCGGTGACAAAAAGTTCTGGAATCTGAGAGGAACCACAAATTTCATTCCACCCAGCATTCCTCCAAGGTCCCTGATAAAAATGATACCTCACTTGTGTGGTTAGGCCTAGCGCCCGCGACAGGAAATGCCCCAAAACAGAACGTGGACACATCCCATTTTTTTACAGAAAACAGAGGTGTTGTTTTGCAAAGTGCCTATCTGTAGATTTTGGCCTCTAGCTCAGCCAGCACCTAGGCAAACCTACCAAACCTGTGCATTTTTGAAAATTAGAGACCCAGGGGAATCCATGAAGGGCTGACTTGTGGTGCTCTGACCAGGTTCTGTTACCCAGAATCCTTTGAAAACCTCAAAATTTGGCTAAAAAAACATGTTTTCCTCACAATTCGGTGACAGAAAGTTCAGGAATCTGAGAGGAGCCACAAATTTCCTTCCACACAGTGTTCCCCCAAATCTCGCGATAAAAATGATACCTCACTTGAGTGGGTAAGCCGAGCGCCCACCTACAGGAAATGCCCCAAAACACAACGTGGACACATCGCATTTTTTGACAGAAAACAGAGGTGTATTTTGCAAAGTGCCTACCTGTAGATTTTGACCTTTAGCTCAGCCGGCACCTAGGGAAACCTACAAAACCTGTGCATTTTTGAAAACAAGAGACCTAGGGGAATCCATGATGGGGTGACTTGTGGCCTCTGACCAGGTTCTGTTACCCAGAATCCTTTGCAAACCTCAAAATCTGGCTAAAAAAACACATTTTCCTCACATTTCTGTGACAGAAAGTTCAGGAATCTGAAAGGAACCACAAATTTCCTTCCACCCAGCATTCCTCCAAGTATCCTGATAAAAATCATACCTCACTTGTGTGGGTAGGCCTAGCGCCCACGACAGGAAATGCCCCAAAACACAACGTGGACACATCCCATTTTTTGACAGAAAACAGAGGTGTTTTTTGCAAAGTGCCAACCTGTTGACTTTGGCCTCTAGCTCAGCCAGCACCTAGGGAAACCTACCAAACCTGTGCAATTTTGCAAATTAGAGACTTAGGGGAATCCAAGATGGGGTGACTTGTGGGGCTCTGACCAGGTTCTGTTACCCAGAATCCTATGCAAACCTCAAAATTTGGCTAAAAAACACGTTTTCCTCACATTTTGGTGACAGAAAGTTCTGGAATCTGAGAGGAGCCACAAATTTCGTTCCACCCAGGGTTCCCCCAAGTCTCACGATAAAAATGATACCTCACTTGTGTGGGTAGGCCTAGCTTCCGCGACAGGAAATGCCCCAATACACTACGTGGACACATCCCATTTTTTTACAGAAAACAGAGGTGTTTTTTGCAAAGTGCCTACCTGTAGATTTTGGCCTCTAGCTTAGCCGGCACCTAGGGAAACCTACCAAACCAGTGCATTTTTGAAAACTAGAGACCTAGGGGAATCAAAGATGGGGTGACTTGTGGGGCTCTGACCAGGTTCTGTTACCCAGAATCCTTTGCAAACCTCAACATTTGGCTAAAAAAACACAGTTTCCTCACATTTCGGTGACAGAAAGTTCTGGAATCTGAGAGGAACCACAAATTTCATTCCACCCAGCATTCCTCCAAGTCTCCTGATAAAAATGATACCTCACTCGTGTGGGTAGGCCTAGTGCCTGCGATAGGAAATGCGCCAAAACACAACGTGGACACAGCCCATTTTTTGACAGAAAACAGAGGTGTTTTTTGCAAAGTGCCTACCTGTAGATTTTGGCCTCTAGCTCAGCCAGCACCTAGGGAAACCTACCAAACCTGTGGATTTTTTTAAATTAGAGACGTAGGGGAATCCAAGATGGGGTGACTTGTGGGGCTCTGACCAGGTTCTGTTACCTAGAATCCTTTGTAAACCTCAAAATTTGGCTAAAAAACACTTTTTCCTCACATTTCGGTGACAGGAAGATCTGGAATCTGAGAGGAGCCCTAAATTTCCTTCCACCCTTCGTTCCCCCAAATCTTGCGATAAAAATGATACCTCACTTGTGCGGGTAGGCCGAGCGCCTAGCGACAGGAAATGCCCCAAAATACAACGTGGACACGTCGCATTGTTTGACAGAAAACAGAGATGTTTTTTGCAAAGTGCCTACCTGTAGATATTGGCCTTTGGCTCAGCCGGCACCTAGGGAAACCTACCAAACCTGCGCATTTTTGAAAACTAGAGTCCAAGGGGAATCCAAGATGGGGTGAATTGTGGGCCTCTGACCAGGTTCTGTTACCTAGAATCCTTTGTAAACCTCAAAATTTGGCTAAAAAACACTTTTTCCTCACATTTCGGTGACAGGAAGATCTGGAATCTGAGAGGAGCCCTAAATTTCCTTCCACCCTTCGTTCCCCAAAATCTTGCGATAAAAATTATACCTCACTTGTGCGGGTAGGCCGAGCGCCTAGCGACAGGAAATGCCCCAAAACACAACGTGGACACATCGCATTGTTTGACAGAAAACAGAGATGTTTTTTGCAAAGTGCCTACCTGTAGATATTGGCCTTTGGCTCAGCCGGCACCTAGGGAAACCTACCAAACCTGCGCATTTTTGAAAACTAGAGTCCAAGGGGAATCCAAGATGTGGTGAATTGTGGGCCTCTGACCAGGTTCTGTTACCCAGAATCCTTTGTAAACCTCAAAATTTGGCTAAAAAACACTTTTTCCTCACATTTCGGTGACAGGAAGATCTGGAATCTGAGAGGAGCCCTAAATTTCCTTCCACCCTTCGTTCCCCCAAATCTTGCGATAAAAATGATACCTCACTTGTGCGGGTAGGCCGAGCGCCTAGCGACAGGAAATGCCCCAAAACACAACGTGGACACATCGCATTTTTTGACAGAAAACAGAGGTGTTTTTTGCAAAGTGCCTACCTGTAGATATTGGCCTTTGGCTCAGCCGGCACCTAGGGAAACCTACCAAACCTGTGCATTTTTTAAAACTAGAGTCCAAGGGGAATCCAAGATGGGATGAATTGTGGGCCTCTGACCAGGTTCTGTTACCCAGAATCCTTTGTAAACCTCAAAATTTGGCTAAAAAACACATTTGCCTCACATTTCGGTGACAGAAAGTTCTGGAATCTGAGAGGAGCCACAAATTTCCTTCCACCCAGCGTTCCCCCAAGTCTCCCGATACAAATGATACCTCACTTGTGTGGGTAGGACTAGCGCCTGCGACAGGAAATGCCCCAAAACACAACGTGGACACATCCCATTTTTTGACAGAAAACAGAGATGTTTTTTCAAAGTGCCTACCTGTAGATTTTGGATTTAGCTCAGCCGGCACCTAGGGAAACATACAAAACCTGTGCATTTTTTAAAACTAGAGACCTAGGGGAATCCAAGGTGGGGTGACTTGTGGGGTTCTGACCAGGTTCTGAAACCCAGAATCCTTTGCAAACCTCACAATTTGGCTAAAAAAACACGTTTTCCTCACATTTCGGTGACAGAAAGTTCTGGAATCTGAGAAGAGTCACAAATTTCCTTCCACCCAGAGCTCCCGCAAGTCTCCCGATAAAAATGATACCTTACTTGTGTGGGTAGCCCTAGCGCCCGCGACAGGAAGTGCCCCAAAACAGAACGTGGACACATCCCATTTTTTGACAGAAAACAGAGGTGTTTTTTGCAAAGTGCCTACCTGTAGATTTTGGCCTTTAGCTCAGCCGGCACCTAGGGAAACCTACCAAACCTGTGCATTTTTTAAAACTAGAGACCTACGGGAATACAAGATGGGGTGACTTGTGGGCCTCTGACCAGGTTCTGTTACCCAGAATCCTTTGCAAACCTCAATATTTGGCTAAAAAAACACATTTTCCTCACATTTCGGTGACAAAAAGTTCTGGAATCTGAGAGGAACCACAAATTTCATTCCACCCAGCATTCCTCCAAGGTCCCTGATAAAAATGATACCTCACTTGTGTGGTTAGGCCTAGCGCCCGCGACAGGAAATGCCCCAAAACAGAACGTGGACACATCCCATTTTTTGACAGAAAACAGAGGTGTTGTTTTGCAAAGTGCCTACCTGTAGATTTTGGCCTCTAGCTCAGCCAGCACCTAGGGAAACCTACCAAACCTGTGCATTTTTGAAAATTAGAGACCCAGGGGAATCCATGAAGGGCTGACTTGTGGTGCTCTGACCAGGTTCTGTTACCGAGAATCCTTTGCAAACCTCAAAATCTGGCTAAAAAAACACATTTTCCTCACATTTCTGTGACAGAAAGTTCAGGAATCTGAAAGGAACCACAAATTTCCTTCCACCCAGCATTCCTCCAAGTATCCTGATAAAAATCATACCTCACTTGTGTGGGTAGGCCTAGCGCCCACGACAGGAAATGCCCCAAAACACAACGTGGACACATCCCATTTTTTGACAGAAAACAGAGGTGTTTTTTGCAAAGTGCCAACCTGTTGATTTTGGCCTCTAGCTCAGCCAGCACCTAGGGAAACCTACCAAACCTGTGCAATTTTGCAAATTAGAGACTTAGGGGAATCCAAGATGGGGTGACTTGTGGGGCTCTGACCAGGTTCTGTTACCCAGAATCCTATGCAAACCTCAAAATTTGGCTAAAAAAAACGTTTTCCTCACATTTTGGTGACAGAAAGTTCTGGAATCTGAGAGGAGCCACAAATTTCATTCCACCCAGGGTTCCCCCAAGTCTCACGATAAAAATGATACCTCACTTGTGTGGGTAGGCCTAGCTTCCGCGACAGGAAATGCCCCAATACACTACGTGGACACATCCCATTTTTTTACAGAAAACAGAGGTGTTTTTTGCAAAGTGCCTACCTGTAGATTTTGGCCTCTAGCTTAGCCGGCACCTAGGGAAACCTACCAAACCAGTGCATTTTTGAAAACTAGAGACCTAGGGGAATCAAAGATGGGGTGACTTGTGGGGCTCTGACCAGGTTGTGTTACCCAGAATCCTTTGCAAACCTCAACATTTGGCTAAAAAAACACAGTTTCCTCACATTTCGGTGACAGAAAGTTCTGGAATCTGAGAGGAACCACAAATTTCATTCCACCCAGCATTCCTCCAAGTCTCCTGATAAAAATGATACCTCACTCGTGTGGGTAGGCCTAGTGCCTGCGATAGGAAATGCGCCAAAACACAACGTGGACACAGCCCATTTTTTGACAGAAAACAGAGGTGTTTTTTGCAAAGTGCCTACCTGTAGATTTTGGCCTCTAGCTCAGCCAGCACCTAGGGAAACCTACCAAACCTGTGCATTTTTTTAAATTAGAGACCTAGGGGAATCCAAGATGGGGTGACTTGTGGGGCTCTGACCAGGTTCTGTTACCTAGAATCCTTTGTAAACCTCAAAATTTGGCTAAAAAACACTTTTTCCTCACATTTCGGTGACAGGAAGATCTGGAATCTGAGAGGAGCCCTAAATTTCCTTCCACCCTTCGTTCCCCCAAATCTTGCGATAAAAATTATACCTCACTTGTGCGGGTAGGCCGAGCGCCTAGCGACAGGAAATGCCCCAAAACACAACGTGGACACATCGCATTGTTTGACAGAAAACAGAGATGTTTTTTGCAAAGTGCCTACCTGTAGATATTGGCCTTTGGCTCAGCCGGCACCTAGGGAAACCTACCAAACCTGTGCATTTTTTAAAACTAGAGTCCAAGGGGAATCCAAGATGGGGTGACTTGTGGGCCTCTGACCAGGTTGTGGTACCCAGAATCCTTTGCAAACCTCAACATTTGGCTAAAAAAACACATTTTCCTCACATTTCGGTGACAGAAAGTTCTGGAATCTGAGAGGAACCACAAATTTTGTTCCACCCAGCATTCCTCCAAGTCTCCTGATAAAAATGATACCTCACTTGTGTGGGTAGGCCTAGTGCCTGCGATAGGAAATGCCCCAAAACACAACGTGGACACATCGCATTTTTTGACAGAAAACAGAGGTGTTTTTTGCAAAGTGCCTACCTGTAGATTTTGGCCTCTAGCTCAGCCAGCACCTAGGGAAACCTACCAAACCTGTGCATTTTTGAAAATTAGAGACCTAGGGGAATCAAAGATGGGGTGACTTGTGGGGCTCTGACCAGGTTCTGTTACCCAGAATCCTTTGTAAACCTCCAAATGTGGCTAAAAAAACACATTTTCCTCAAATTTCGGTGACAGAAGGTTCTGGAATCTGAGAGGAACCGCAAATTTCCTTCCACCCAGCATTCCTCCAAGTCTCCCGATAAAAATGATACCTCACTTGTGTGGGTAGGCCTAGTGCCTGCAATAGGAAATGCCCCAAAACACAACGTGGACACATCGCATTTTTTGACAGAAAACAGAGGTGTTTTTTGCAAAGTGCCTACCTGTAGATTTTGGCCTCTAGCTCAGCCAGCACCTAGGGAAACCTACCAAACCTGTGCATTTTTTAAAACTAGAGACGTAGGGGAATCAAAGATGGGGTGACTTGTGGGGCTCTGACCAGGTTCTGTTACCCAGAATCATTTGTAAACCTCCAAATTTGGATAAAAAAACACATTTTCCTCACATTTCGGTGACAGAACGTTCTGGAATCTGAGAGGAACCGCAAATTTCCTTCCACCCAGCATTCCTCCAAGTCTCCCGATAAAAATGATACCTCACTTGTGTAGTAGGCCTAGCGCCCGCGATAGGAAATGCCCCAAAATACAACGTGGACACATCCCATTTTTTGACAGAAAACAGAGGTGTTTTTTGCAAAGTGCCTACCTGTAGATTTTGGCCTCTAGCTTAGCCGGCACCTAGGGAAACCTACCAAACCTGTGCATTTTTCAAAACTAGAGACCTAGGGGAATCAAAGATGGGGTGACTTGTGGGCCTCTGACCAGGTTGTGGTACCCAGAATCCTTTGCAAACCTCAACATTTGGCTAAAAAAACACATTTTCCTCACATTTCGGTGACAGAAAGTTCTGGAATCTGAGAAGAGTCACAAATTTCCTTCCACCCAGAGCTCCCGCAAGTCTCCCGATAAAAATGATACCTTACTTGTGTAGGTAGCCCTAGCGCCCGCGACAGGAAGTGCCCCAAAACAGAACGTGGACACATCCCATTTTTTGACAGAAAACATAGGTGTTTTTTGCAAAGTGCCTACCTGTAGATTTTGGCCTTTAGCTCAGCCGGCACCTAGGGAAACCTACCAAACCTGTGCATTTTTTAAAACAAGAGACCTAGGGGAATCCATGATGGGGTGACTTGTGGGCCTCTGACCAGGTTCTGTTACCCAGAATCCTTTGCAAACCTCAAAATCTGGCTAAAAAAACAAATTGTCCTCACATTTCGGTGACAGAAAGTTCAGGAATCTGAAAGGAACCACAAATTTCCTTCCACCCAGCATTCCTCCAAGTATCCTGATAAAAATGATACCTCACTTGTGTGGGTAGGCCTAGCGCCCACGACAGGAAATGCCCCAAAACACAACGTGGACACATCCCATTTTTTGACAGAAAACAGAGGTGTTTTTTGCAAAGTGCCAACCTGTTGATTTTGGCCTCTAGCTCAGCCAGCACCTAGGGAAACCTACCAAACCTGCGCAATTTTGAAAATTAGAGACTTAGGGGAATCCAAGATGGGGTGACTTGTGGGGCTCTGACCAGGTTCTGTTACCCAGAATCCTATGCAAACCTCAAAATTTGGCTAAAAAACACATTTTCCTCACATTTTGGTGACAGAAAGTTCTGGAATCTGAGAGGAACCGCAAATTTCCTTCCACCCAGCATTCCTCCAAGTCTCCCGATAAAAATGATACCTCACTTGTGTGGGTAGGCCTAGCGCCCGCGATAGGAAATACCCCAAAATACAACGTGGACACATCCCATTTTTTGACAGAAAACAGAGGTGCACCAAAACACAACAAGGACACATCAAATTTTTTGACAGAAAACAGAGGTGTTTTTTGCAAAGTGTCTACCTGTAGATTTTGGCCTCTAGCTCAGCTAGCACCTAGGGAAACCTACCAAAGCTGTGCATTGTTCAAAACTAGAGACCTAGGGGAATCCAAGATGGGGTGACTTGAGGGCCTCTGACCAGGTTGTGTTACCCAGAATCCTTTGCAAACCTCAACATTTGGCTAAAAAAAATAATTTTCCTCACATTTCGGTAACAGAAAGTTCTGGAATCTGAGAGGAACCACAAATTTTGTTCCACCCAGCATTCCTCCAAGTCTCCTGATAAAAATGATACCTCACTTGTGTGGGTAGGCCTAGTGCCCGCGACAGGAAATGCCCCAAAACAGAACGTGGACACATCCCATTTTTTGACAGAAAACAGAGGTGTTTTTTGCAAAGTGTCTACCTGTAGATTTTGGCCTCTAGCTCAGCTAGCACCTAGGGAAACCTACCAAAGCTGTGCATTGTTCAAAACTATAGACCGAGGGGAATCCAAGATGGGGTGACTTGTGGGCCTCTGACCAGGTTGTGGTACCCAGAATCCTTTGCAAACCTCAACATTTGGCTAAAAAAACACATTTTCCTCACATTTCGGTGACAGAAAGTTCTGGAATCTGAGAGGAACCACAAATTTTGTTCCACCCAGCATTCCTCCAAGTCTCCTGATAAAAATGATACCTCACTTGTGTGGGTAGGCCTAGTGCCTGCGATAGGAAATGCCTCAAAACACAACGTGGACACATCGCATTTTTTGACAGAAAACAGAGGTGTTTTTTGCAAAGTGCCTACCTGTAGATTTTGGCCTCTAGCTCAGCCAGCACCTAGGGAAACCTACCAAACCTGTGCATTTTTGAAAATTAGAGACCTAGGGGAATCAAAGATGGGGTGACTTGTGGGGCTCTGACCAGGTTCTGTTACCCAGAATCCTTTGTAAACATACAAATGTGGCTAAAAAAACACATTTTCCTCACATTTCGGTGACAGAAGGTTCTGGAATCTGAGAGGAACCGCAAATTTCCTTCCACCCAGCATTCCTCCAAGTCTCCCGATAAAAATGATACCTCACTTGTGTGGGTAGGCCTAGTGCCTGCAATAGGAAATGCCCCAAAACACAACGTGGACACATCGCATTTTTTGACAGAAAACAGAGGTGTTTTTTGCAAAGTGCCTACCTGTAGATTTTGGCCTCTAGCTCAGCCAGCACCTAGGGAAACCTACCAAACCTGTGCATTTTTTAAAACTAGAGACGTAGGGGAATCAAAGATGGGGTGACTTGTGGGGCTCTGACCAGGTTCTGTTACCCAGAATCATTTGTAAACCTCCAAATTTGGCTAAAAAAACACATTTTCCTCACATTTCGGTGACAGAACGTTCTGGAATCTGAGAGGAACCGCAAATTTCCTTCCACCCAGCATTCCTCCAAGTCTCCCGATAAAAATGATACCTCACTTGTGTGGGTAGGCCTAGCGCCCGCGATAGGAAATGCCCCAAAATACAACGTGGACACATCCCATTTTTTGACAGAAAACAGAGGTGTTTTTTGCAAAGTGCCTACCTGTAGATTTTGGCCTCTAGCTTAGCCGGCACCTAGGGAAACCTACCAAACCTGTGCATTTTTCAAAACTAGAGACCTAGGGGAATCAAAGATGGGGTGACTTGTGGGGCTCCGACCAGGTTCTGTTACCCAGAATCCTTTGTAAACCTCAAAATTTGGCTAAAAAACACTTTTTCCTCACATTTCGGTGACAGGAAGATCTGGAATCTTAGAGGAGCCCTAAATTTCCTTCCACCCTTCGTTCCCCCAAATCTTGCGATAAAAATGATACCTCACTTGTGCGGGTAGGCCGAGCGCCTAGCGACAGGAAATGCCCCAAAACACAACGTGGACACATCGCATTTTTTGACAGAAAACAGAGGTGTTTTTTGCAAAGTGCCTACCTGTAGATATTGGCCTTTGGCTCAGCCGGCACCTAGGGAAACCTACCAAACCTGTGCATTTTTTAAAACTAGAGTCCAAGGGGAATCCAAGATGGGGTGAATTGTGGGCCTCTGACCAGGTTCTGTTACCCAGAATCCTTTGTAAACCTCAAAATTTGGCTAAAAAACACATTTGCCTCACATTTCGGTGACAGAAAGTTCTGGAATCTGAGAGGAGCCACAAATTTCCTTCCACCCAGCGTTCCCCCAAGTCTCCCGATACAAATGATACCTCACTTGTGTCGGTAGGACTAGCGCCTGCGACAGGAAATGCCCCAAAACACAACGTGGACACATCCCATTTTTTGACAGAAAACAGAGATGTTTTTTCAAAGTGCCTACCTGTAGATTTTGGATTTAGCTCAGCCGGCACCTAGGGAAACATACAACACCTGTGCATTTTTGAAAACTAGAAACCTAGGGGAATCCAAGGTGGGGTGACTTGTGGGGTTCTGACCAGGTTCTGAAACCCAGAATCCTTTGCAAACCTCACAATTTGGCTAAAAAAACACGTTTTCCTCACATTTCGGTGACAGAAAGTTCTGGAATCTGAGAAGAGTCACAAATTTCCTTCCACCCAGAGCTCCCGCAAGTCTCCCGATAAAAATGATACCTTACTTGTGTGGGTAGCCCTAGCGCCCGCGACAGGAAGTGCCCCAAAACAGAACGTGGACACATCCCATTTTTTGACAGAAAACAGAGGTGTTTTTTGCAAAGTGCCTACCTGTAGATTTTGGCCTTTAGCTCAGCCGGCACCTAGGGAAACCTACCAAACCTGTGCATTTTTGAAAACTAGAGACCTACGGGAATACAAGATGGGGTGACTTGTGGGCCTCTGACCAGGTTCTGTTACCCAGAATCCTTTGCAAACCTCAAAATTTGGCTAAAAAAACACATTTTCCTCACATTTCGGTGACAAAAAGTTCTGGAATCTGAGAGGAACCATAAATTTCCTTCCACCCAGCATTCCTCCAAGGCCCCTGATAAAAATGATACCTCACTTGTGTGGTTAGGCCTAGCGCCCGCAACAGGAAATACCCCAAAACAGAACGTGGACACATCCCATTTTTTGACAGAAAACAGAGGTGTTGTTTTGCAAAGTGCCTACCTGTAGATTTTGGCCTCTAGCTCAGCCAGCACCTAGGGAAACCTACCAAACCTGTGCATTTTTGAAAATTAGAGACCCAGGGGAATCCATGAAGGGCTGACTTGTGGTGCTCTGACCAGGTTCTGTTACCCAGAATCCTTTGAAAACCTCAAAATTTGGCTAAAAAAACACGTTTTCCTCACAATTCGGTGACAGAAAGTTCAGGAATCTGAGAGGAGCCACAAATTTCCTTCTACACAGTGTTCCCCCAAATCTCGCGATAAAAATGATTCCTCACTTGAGTGGGTAGGCCGAGCGCCCACCGACAGGAAATGCCCCAAAACACAACGTGGACACATCGCATTTTTTGACAGAAAACAGAGGTGTATTTTGCAAAGTGCCTACCTGTAGATTTTGACCTTTAGCTCAGCCGGCACCTAGGGAAACCTACCAAACCTGTGCATTTTTGAAAACAAGAGACCTAGGGGAATCCATGATGGGGTGACTTTTGGGCCTCTGACCAGGTTCTGTTACCCAGAATCCTTTGCAAACCTCAAAATCTGGCTAAAAAAACAAATTTTCCTCACATTTCGGTGACAGAAAGTTCAGGAATCTGAAAGGAACCACAAATTTCCTTCCACCCAGCATTCCTCCAAGTATCCTGATAAAAATGATACCTCACTTGTGTGGGTAGGCCTAGCGCCCACGACAGGAAATGCCCCAAAACACAACGTGGACACATCCCATTTTTTGACAGAAAACAGAGGTGTTTTTTGCAAAGTGCCAACCTGTTGATTTTGGCCTCTAGCTCAGCCAGCACCTAGGGAAACCTACCAAACCTGCGCAATTTTGAAAATTAGAGACTTAGGGGAATCCAAGATGGGGTGACTTGTGGGGCTCTGACCAGGTTCTGTTACCCAGAATCCTATGCAAACCTCAAAATTTGGCTAAAAAACACATTTTCCTCATATTTTGGTGACAGAAAGTTCTGGAATCTGAGAGGAACCGCAAATTTCCTTCCAACCAGCATTCCTCCAAGTCTCACGATAAAAATGATACCTCACTTGTGTGGGTAGGCCTAGCGCCCGCGATAGGAAATGCCCCAAAATACAACGTGGACACATCCCATTTTTTGACAGAAAACAGAGGTGTTTTTTGCAAAGTGCCTACCTGTAGATTTTGGCCTCTAGCTTAGCCGGCACCTAGGGAAACCTACCAAACCTGTGCATTTTTCAAAACTAGAGACCTAGGGGAATCAAAGATGGGGTGACTTGTGGGGCTCTGACCAGGTTCTGTTACCCAGAATCCTTTGTAAACCTCCAAATTTGGCTAAAAATACACATTTTCCTCACATTTCGGTGACAGAAAGTTCTGGAATCTGAGAGGAACCGCAAATTTCGTTCCACCCAGCATTCCTCCAAGTCTCCCGATAAAAATGATACCTCACTTGTGTGGGTAGGCCTAGCGCCCGCGATAGGAAATGCACCAAAACACAACAAGGACACATCAAATTTTTTGACAGAAAACAGAGGTGTTTTTTGCAAAGTGTCTACCTGTAGATTTTGGCCTCTAGCTCAGCTAGCACCTAGGGAAACCTACCAAAGCTGTGCATTGTTCAAAACTAGAGACCTAGGGGAATCCAAGATGGGGTGACTTGAGGGCCTCTGACCAGGTTCTGTTACCCAGAATCCTTTGCAAACCTCAACATTTGGCTAAAAAAAATAATTTTCCTCACATTTCGGTGACAGAAAGTTCTGGAATCTGAGAGGAACCACAAATTTTGTTCCACCCAGCATTCCTCCAAGTCTCCTGATAAAAATGATACCTCACTTGTGTGGGTAGGCCTAGTGCCTGCGATAGGAAATGCCCCAAAACACAACGTGGACACATAGCATTTTTTGACAGAAAACAGAGGTGTTTTTTGCAAAGTGCCTACCTGTAGATTTTGGCCTCTAGCTCAGCCAGCACCTAGGGAAACCTACCAAACCTGTGCATTTATGAAAATTAGAGACCTAGGGGAATCCAAGATGGGGTGACTTGTGGGGCTCCGACCAGGTTCTGTTACCCAGAATCCTTTGTAAACCTCAAAATTTGGCTAAAAACACTTTTTCCTCACATTTCGGTGACAGGAAGATCTGGAATCTGAGAGGAGCCCTAAATTTCCTTCCACCCTTCGTTCCCCCAAATCTTGCCATAAAAATGATACCTCACTTGTGCGGGTAGGCCGAGCGCCTAGCGACAGGAAATGCCCCAAAACACAACGTGGACACATCGCATTTTTTGACAGAAAACAGAGGTGTTTTTTGCAAAGTGCCTACCTGTAGATATTGGCCTTTGGCTCAGCCGGCACCTAGGGAAACCTACCAAACCTGTGCATTTTTTAAAACTAGAGTCCAAGGGGAATCCAAGATGGGGTGAATTGTGGGCCTCTGACCAGGTTCTGTTACCCAGAATCCTTTGTAAACCTCAAAATTTGGCTAAAAAACACATTTGCCTCACATTTCGGTGACAGAAAGTTCTGGAATCTGAGAGGAGCCACAAATTTCCTTCCACCCAGCGTTCCCCCAAGTCTCCCGATACAAATGATACCTCACTTGTGTGGGTAGGACTAGCGCCTGCGACAGGAAATGCCCCAAAACACAACGTGGACACATCCCATTTTTTGACAGAAAACAGAGATGTTTTTTCAAAGTGCCTACCTGTAGATTTTAGATTTAGCTCAGCCGGCACCTAGGGAAACATACAAAACCTGTGCATTTTTGAAAACTAGAGACCTAGGGGAATCCAAGGTAGGGTGACTTGTGGGGTTCTGACCAGGTTCTGAAACCCAGAATCCTTTGCAAACCTCAAAATTTGGCTAAAAAAACACGTTTTCCTCACATTTTGGTGACAGAAAGTTCTGGAATCTGAGAAGAGTCACAAATTTCCTTCCACCCAGAGCTCCCGCAAGTCTCCCGATAAAAATGATACCTTACTTGTGTGGGTAGCCCTAGCGCCCGCGACAGGAAGTGCCCCAAAACAGAACGTGGACACATCCCATTTTTTGACAGAAAACAGAGGTGTTTTTTGCAAAGTGCCTACCTGTAGATTTTGGCCTTTAGCTCAGCCGGCACCTAGGGAAACCTACCAAACCTGTGCATTTTTGAAAACTAGAGACCTACGGGAATACAAGATGGGGTGACTTGTGGGCCTCTGACCAGGTTCTGTTACCCAGAATCCTTTGCAAACCTCAAAATTTGGCTAAAAAAACACATTTTCCATGCGTTTCGGTGACAAAAAGTTCTGGAATCTGAGAGGAACCATAAATTTCCTTCCACCCAGCATTCCTCCAAGGACCCTGATAAAAATGATACCTCACTTGTGTGGTTAGGCCTAGCGCCCGCGACAGGAAATGCCCCAAAACAGAACGTGGACACATCCCATTTTTTGACAGAAAACAGAGGTGTTGTTTTGCAAAGTGCCTACCTGTAGATTTTGGCCTCTAGCTCAGCCAGCACCTAGGGAAACCTACCAAACCTGTGCACTTTTGAAAATTAGAGACCCAGGGGAATCCATGAAGGGCTGACTTGTGGTGCTCTGACCAGGTTCTGTTACCCAGAATCCTTTGAAAACCTCAAAATTTGGCTAAAAAAACACGTTTTCCTCACAATTCGGTGACAGAAAGTTCAGGAATCTGAGAGGAGCCACAAATTTCCTTCTACACAGTGTTCCCCCAAATCTCGCGATAAAAATGATACCTCACTTGAGTGGGTAGGCCGAGCGCCCACCAACAGGAAATGCCCCAAAACACAACGTGGACACATCGCATTTTTGACAGAAAACAGAGGTGTATTTTGCAAAGTGCCTACCTGTAGATTTTGACCTTTAGCTCAGCCGGCACCTAGGGAAACCTACCAAACCTGTGCATTTTTGAAAACAAGAGACCTAGGGGAATCCATGATGGGGTGACTTGTGGGCCTCTGACCAGGTTCTGTTACCCAGAATCCTTTGCAAACCTCAAAATCTGGCTAAAAAAACAAATTTTCCTCACATTTCGGTGACAGAATGTTCAGGAATCTGAAAGGAACCACAAATTTCCTTCCACCCAGCATTCCTCCAAGTATCCTGATAAAAATGATACCTCACTTGTGTGGGTAGGCCTAGCGCCCACGACAGGAAATGCCCCAAAACACAACGTGGACACATCCCATTTTTTGACAGAAAACAGAGGTGTTTTTTGCAAAGTGCCAACCTGTTGATTTTGGCCTCTAGCTCAGCCAGCACCTAGGGAAACCTACCAAACCTGCGCAATTTTGAAAATTAGAGACTTAGGGGAATCCAAGATGGGGTGACTTGTGGGGCTCTGACCAGGTTCTGTTACCCAGAATCCTATGCAAACCTCAAAATTTGGCTAAAAAACACATTTTCCTCACATTTTGGTGACAGAAAGTTCTGGAATCTGAGAGGAACCGCAAATTTCCTTCCAACCAGCATTCCTCCAAGTCTCCCGATAAAAATGATACCTCACTTGTGTGGGTAGGCCTAGCGCCCGCGATAGGAAATGCCCCAAAATACAACGTGGACACATCCCATTTTTTGACAGAAAACAGAGGTGTTTTTTGCAAAGTGCCTACCTGTAGATTTTGGCCTCTAGCTCAGCTAGCACCTAGGGAAACCTACCAAAGCTGTGCATTGTTCAAAACTAGAGACCGAGGGGAATCCAAGATGGGGTGACTTGTGGGCCTCTGACCAGGTTGTGGTACCCAGAATCCTTTGCAAACCTCAACATTTGGCTAAAAAAACACATTTTCCTCACATTTCGGTGACAGAAAGTTCTGGAATCTGAGAGGAACCACAAATTTTGTTCCACCCAGCATTCCTCCAAATCTCCTGATAAAAATGATACCTCACTTGTGTGGGTAGGCCTAGTGCCTGCGATAGGAAATGCCCCAAAACACAACGTGGACACATCGCATTTTTTGACAGAAAACAGAGGTGTTTTTTGCAAAGTGCCTACCTGTAGATTTTGGCCTCTAGCTCAGCCAGCACCTAGGGAAACCTACCAAACCTGTGCATTTTTGAAAATTAGAGACCTAGGGGAATCAAAGATGGGGTGACTTGTGGGGCTCTGACCAGGTTCTGTTACCCAGAATCCTTTGTAAACCTCCAAATGTGGCTAAAAAAACACATTTTCCTCACATTTCGGTGACAGAAAGTTCTGGAATCTGAGAGGAACCGCAAATTTCCTTCCACCCAGTATTCCTCCAAGTCTCCCGATAAAAATGATACCTCACTTGTGTGGGTAGGCCTAGTGCCTGCGATAGGAAATGCCCCAAAACACAACGTGGACACATCGCATTTTTTGACAGAAAACAGAGGTGTTTTTTGCAAAGTGCCTACCTGTAGATTTTGGCCTCTAGCTCAGCCAGCACCTAGGGAAACCTACCAAACCAGTGCATTTTTTTAAAACTAGAGACGTAGGGGAATCAAAGATGGGGTGACTTGTGGGGCTCTGACCAGGTTCTGTTACCCAGAATCATTTGTAAACCTCCAAATTTGGCTATAAAAACACATTTTCCTCACATTTCGGTGACAGAAAGTTCTGGAATCTGAGAGGAACCGCAAAATTCCTTCCACCCAGCATTCCTCCAAGTCTCCCGATAAAAATGATACCTCACTTGTGTGGGTAGGCCTAGCGCCTGCGATAGGAAATGCCCCAAAATACAACGTGGACACATCCCATTTTTTGACAGAAAACAGAGGTGTTTTTTGCAAAGTGCCTACCTGTAGATTTTGGCCTCTAGCTTAGCCGGCACCTAGGGAAACCTACCAAACCTGTGCATTTTTCAAAACTAGAGACCTAGGGGAATCAAAGATGGGGTGACTTGTGGGGCTCTGACCAGGTTCTGTTACCCAGAATCCTTTGTAAACCTCCAAATTTGGCTAAAAAAACACATTTTCCTCACATTTCGGTGACAGAAAGTTCTGGAATCTGAGAGGAACCGCAAATTTCGTTCCACCCAGCATTCCTCCAAGTCTCCCGATAAAAATGATACCTCACTTGTGTGGGTAGGCCTAGTGCCCGCGATAGGAAATGCACCAAAACACAACAAGGACACATCAAATTTTTTGACAGAAAACAGAGGTGTTTTTTGCAAAGTGTCTACCTGTAGATTTTGGCCTCTAGCTCAGCTAGCACCTAGGGAAACCTACCAAAGCTGTGCATTGTTCAAAACTAGAGACCTAGGGGAATCCAAGATGGGGTGACTTGAGGGCCTCTGACCAGGTTGTGTTACCCAGAAGACTTTGCAAACCTCAACATTTGGCTAAAAAAAATCATTTTCCTCACATTTCGGTGACAGAAAGTTCTGGAATCTGAGAGGAACCACAAATTTTGTTCCACCCAGCATTCCTCCAAGTCTCCTGATAAAAATGATACCTCACTTGTGTGGGTAGGCCTAGTGCCTGCGATAGGAAATGCCCCAAAACACAACGTGGACACATAGCATTTTTTGACAGAAAACAGAGGTGTCTTTTGCAAAGTGCCTACCTGTAGATTTTGGCCTCTAGCTCAGCCAGCACCTAGGGAAACCTACCAAACCTGTGCATTTTTGAAAATTAGAGACCTAGGGGAATCCAAGATGGGGTGACTTGTGGGGCTCCGACCAGGTTCTGTTACCCAGAATCCTTTGTAAACCTCAAAATTTGGCTAAAAAACACTTTTTCCTCACATTTCGGTGACAGGAAGATCTGGAATCAGAGAGGAGCCCTAAATTTCCTTCCACCCTTCGTTCCCCCAAATCTTGCGATAAAAATGATACCTCACTTGTGCGGGTAGGCCGAGCGCCTAGCGACAGGAAATGCCCCAAAACACAACGTGGACACATCGCATTTTTTGACAGAAAACCGAGGTGTTTTTTGCAAAGTGCCTACCTGTAGATATTGGCCTTTGGCTCAGCCGGCACCTAGGGAAACCTACCAAACCTGTGCATTTTTTAAAACTAGAGTCCAAGGGGAATCCAAGATGGGGTGAATTGTGGGCCTCTGACCAGGTTCTGTTACCCAGAATCCTTTGTAAACCTCAAAATTTGGCTAAAAAACACATTTGCCTCACATTTCGGTGACAGAAAGTTCTGGAATCTGAGAGGAGCCACAAATTTCCTTCCACCCAGCGTTCCCCCAAGTCTCCCGATACAAATGATACCTCACTTGTGTGGGTAGGACTAGCGCCTGCGACAGGAAATGCCCCAAAACACAACGTGGACACATCCCATTTTTTGACAGAAAACAGAGATGTTTTTTCAAAGTGCCTACCTGTAGATTTTGGATTTAGCTCAGCCGGCACCTAGGGAAACATACAAAACCTGTGCATTTTTGAAAACTAGAGACCTAGGGGAATCCAAGGTGGGGTGACTTGTGGGGTTCTGACCAGGTTCTGAAACCCAGAATCCTTTGCAAACCTCACAATTTGGCTAAAAAAACACGTTTTCCTCACATTTCGGTGACAGAAAGTTCTGGAATCTGAGAAGAGTCACAAATTTCCTTCCACCCAGAGCTCCTGCAAGTCTCCCGATAAAAATGATACCTTACTTGTGTGGGTAGCCCTAGCGCCCGCGACAGGAAGTGCCCCAAAACAGAACGTGGACACATCCCATTTTTTGACAGAAAACAGAGGTGTTTTTTGCAAAGTGCCTACCTGTAGATTTTGGCCTTTAGCTCAGCCGGCACCTAGGGAAACCTACCAAACCTGTGCATTTTTTAAAACTAGAGACCTACGGGAATACAAGATGGGGTGACTTGTGGGCCTCTGACCAGGTTCTGTTACCCAGAATCCTTTGCAAACCTCAATATTTGGCTAAAAAAACACATTTTCCTCACATTTCGGTGAGAAAAAGTTCTGGAATCTGAGAGGAACCACAAATTTCATTCCACCCAGCATTCCTCCAAGGTCCCTGATAAAAATGATACCTCACTTGTGTGGTTAGGCCTAGCGCCCGCGACAGGAAATGCCCCAAAAAAAGAACGTGGACACATCCCATTTTTTTACAGAAAACAGAGGTGTTGTTTTGCAAAGTGCCTATCTGTAGATTTTGGCCTCTAGCTCAGCCAGCACCTAGGCAAACCTACCAAACCTGTGCATTTTTGAAAATTAGAGACCCAGGGGAATCCATGAAGGGCTGACTTGTGGTGCTCTGACCAGGTTCTGTTACCCAGAATCCTTTGAAAACCTCAAAATTTGGCTAAAAAAACACGTTTTCCTCACAATTCGGTGACAGAAAGTTCAGGAATCTGAGAGGAGCCACAAATTTCCTTCCACACAGTGTTCCCCCAAATCTCGCGATAAAAATGATACCTCACTTGAGTGGGTAAGCCGAGCGCCCACCGACAGGAAATGCCCTAAAACACAACGTGGACACATCGCATTTTTTGACAGAAAACAGAGGTGTATTTTGCAAAGTGCCTACCTGTAGATTTTGACCTTTAGCTCAGCCGGCACCTAGGGAAACCTACAAAACCTGTGCATTTTTGAAAACAAGAGACCCAGGGGAATCCATGATGGGGTGACTTGTGGCCTCTGACCAGGTTCTGTTACCCAGAATCCTTTGCAAACCTCAAAATCTGGCTAAAAAAACACATTTTCCTCACATTTCTGTGACAGAAAGTTCAGGAATCTGAAAGGAACCACAAATTTCCTTCCACCCAGCATTCCTCCAAGTATCCTGATAAAAATCATACCTCACTTGTGTGGGTAGGCCTAGCGCCCACGACAGGAAATGCCCCAAAACACAACGTGGACACATCCCATTTTTTGACAGAAAACAGAGGTGTTTTTTGCAAAGTGCCAACCTGTTGACTTTGGCCTCTAGCTCAGCCAGCACCTAGGGAAACCTACCAAACCTGTGCAATTTTGCAAATTAGAGACTTAGGGGAATCCAAGATGGGGTGACTTGTGGGGCTCTGACCAGGTTCTGTTACCCAGAATCCTATGCAAACCTCAAAATTTGGCTAAAAAACACGTTTTCCTCACATTTTGGTGACAGAAAGTTCTGGAATCTGAGAGGAGCCACAAATTTCGTTCCACCCAGGGTTCCCCCAAGTCTCACGATAAAAATGATACCTCACTTGTGTGGGTAGGCCTAGCTTCCGCGACAGGAAATGCCCCAATACACTACGTGGACACATCCCATTTTTTGACAGAAAACAGAGGTGTTTTTTGCAAAGTGCCTACCTGTAGATTTTGGCCTCTAGCTTAGCCGGCACCTAGGGAAACCTACCAAACCAGTGCATTTTTGAAAACTAGAGACCTAGGGGAATCAAAGATGGGGTGACTTGTGGGGCTCTGACCAGGTTGTGTTACCCAGAATCCTTTGCAAACCTCAACATTTGGCTAAAAAAACACAGTTTCCTCACATTTCGGTGACAGAAAGTTCTGGAATCTGAGAGGAACCACAAATTTCATTCCACCCAGCATTCCTCCAAGTCTCCTGATAAAAATGATACCTCACTTGTGTGGGTAGGCCTAGTGCCTGCGATAGGAAATGCGCCAAAACACAACGTGGACACAGCCCATTTTTTGACAGAAAACAGAGGTGTTTTTTGCAAAGTGCCTACCTGTAGATTTTGGCCTCTAGCTCAGCCAGCACCTAGGGAAACCTACCAAACCTGTGGATTTTTTTAAATTAGAGACGTAGGGGAATCCAAGATGGGGTGACTTGTGGGGCTCTGACCAGGTTCTGTTACCTAGAATCCTTTGTAAACCTCAAAATTTGGCTAAAAAACACTTTTTCCTCACATTTCGGTGACAGAAAGATCTGGAATCTGAGAGGAGCCCTAAATTTCCTTCCACCCTTCGTTCCCCCAAATCTTGCGATAAAAATGATACCTCACTTGTGCGGGTAGGCCGAGCGCCTAGCGACAGGAAATGCCCCAAAATACAACGTGGACACGTCGCATTGTTTGACAGAAAACAGAGATGTTTTTTGCAAAGTGCCTACCTGTAGATATTGGCCTTTGGCTCAGCCGGCACCTAGGGAAACCTACCAAACCTGCGCATTTTTGAAAACTAGAGTCCAAGGGGAATCCAAGATGGGGTGAATTGTGGTCCTCTGACCAGGTTCTGTTACCTAGAATCCTTTGTAAACCTCAAAATTTGGCTAAAAAACACTTTTTCCTCACATTTCGGTGACAGGAAGATCTGGAATCTGAGAGGAGCCCTAAATTTCCTTCCACCCTTCGTTCCCCAAAATCTTGCGATAAAAATTATACCTCACTTGTGCGGGTAGGCCGAGCGCCTAGCGACAGGAAATGCCCCAAAACACAACGTGGACACATCGCATTGTTTGACAGAAAACAGAGATGTTTTTTGCAAAGTGCCTACCTGTAGATATTGGCCTTTGGCTCAGCCGGCACCTAGGGAAACCTACCAAACCTGCGCATTTTTGAAAACTAGAGTCCAAGGGGAATCCAAGATGTGGTGAATTGTGGGCCTCTGACCAGGTTCTGTTACCCAGAATCCTTTGTAAACCTCAAAATTTGGCTAAAAAACACTTTTTCCTCACATTTCGGTGACAGGAAGATCTGGAATCTGAGAGGAGCCCTAAATTTCCTTCCACCCTTCGTTCCCCCAAATCTTGCGATAAAAATGATACCTCACTTGTGCGGGTAGGCCGAGCGCCTAGCGACAGGAAATGCCCCAAAACACAACGTGGACACATCGCATTTTTTGACAGAAAACAGAGGTGTTTTTTGCAAAGTGCCTACCTGTAGATATTGGCCTTTGGCTCAGCCGGCACCTAGGGAAACCTACCAAACCTGTGCATTTTTTAAAACTAGAGTCCAAGGGGAATCCAAGATGGGGTGAATTGTGGGCCTCTGACCAGGTTCTGTTACCCAGAATCCTTTGTAAACCTCAAAATTTGGCTAAAAAACACATTTGCCTCACATTTCGGTGACAGAAAGTTCTGGAATCTGAGAGGAGCCACAAATTTCCTTCCACCCAGCGTTCCCCCAAGTCTCCCGATACAAATGATACCTCACATGTGTGGGTAGGACTAGCGCCTGCGACAGGAAATGCCCCAAAACACAACGTGGACACATCCCATTTTTTGACAGAAAAGAGAGATGTTTTTTCAAAGTGCCTACCTGTAGATTTTGGATTTAGCTCAGCCGGCACCTAGGGAAACATACAAAACCTGTGCATTTTTGAAAACTAGAGACCTAGGGGAATCCAAGGTGGGGTGACTTGTGGGGTTCTGACCAGGTTCTGAAACCCAGAATTCTTTGCAAACCTCACAATTTGGCTAAAAAAACACGTTTTCCTCACATTTCGGTGACAGAAAGTTCTGGAATCTGAGAAGAGTCACAAATTTCCTTCCACCCAGAGCTCCCGCAAGTCTCCCGATAAAAATGATACCTTACTTGTGTGGGTAGCCCTAGCGCCCGCGACAGGAAGTGCCCCAAAACAGAACGTGGACACATCCCATTTTTTGACAGAAAACAGAGGTGTTTTTTGCAAAGTGCCTACCTGTAGATTTTGGCCTTTAGCTCAGCCGGCACCTAGGGAAACCTACCAAACCTGTGCATTTTTTAAAACTAGAGACCTACGGGAATACAAGATGGGGTGACTTGTGGGCCTCTGACCAGGTTCTGTTACCCAGAATCCTTTGCAAACCTCAATATTTGGCTAAAAAAACACATTTTCCTCACATTTCGGTGACAAAAAGTTCTGGAATCTGAGAGGAACCACAAATTTCATTCCACCCAGCATTCCTCCAAGGTCCCTGATAAAAATGATACCTCACTTGTGTGGTTAGGCCTAGCGCCCGCGACAGGAAATGCCCCAAAACAGAACGTGGACACATCCCATTTTTTGACAGAAAACAGAGGTGTTGTTTTGCAAAGTGCCTACCTGTAGATTTTGGCCTCTAGCTCAGCCAGCACCTAGGGAAACCTACCAAACCTGTGCATTTTTGAAAATTAGAGACCCAGGGGAATCCATGAAGGGCTGACTTGTGGTGCTCTGACCAGGTTCTGTTACCCAGAATCCTTTGAAAACCTCAAAATTTGGCTAAAAAAACACGTTTTCCTCACAATTCGGTGACAGAAAGTTCAGGAATCTGAGAGGAGCCACAAATTTCCTTCCACACAGTGTTCCCCCAAATCTCGCGATAAAAATGATACCTCACTTGAGTGGGTAAGCCGAGCGCCCACCGACAGGAAATGCCCCAAAACACAACGTGGACACATCGCATTTTTTGACAGAAAACAGAGGTGTATTTTGCAAAGTGCCTACCTGTAGATTTTGACCTTTAGCTCAGCCGGCACCTAGGGAAACCTACCAAACCGGTGCATTTTTGAAAACAAGAGACCTAGGGGAATCCATGATGGGGTGACTTGTGGCCTCTGACCAGGTTCTGTTACCGAGAATCCTTTGCAAACCTCAAAATCTGGCTAAAAAAACACATTTTCCTCACATTTCTGTGACAGAAAGTTCAGGAATCTGAAAGGAACCACAAATTTCCTTCCACCCAGCATTCCTCCAAGTATCCTGATAAAAATCATACCTCACTTGTGTGGGTAGGCCTAGCGCCCACGACAGGAAATGCCCCAAAACACAACGTGGACACATCCCATTTTTTGACAGAAAACAGAGGTGTTTTTTGCAAAGTGCCAACCTGTTGATTTTGGCCTCTAGCTCAGCCAGCACCTAGGGAAACCTACCAAACCTGTGCAATTTTGCAAATTAGAGATTTAGGGGAATCCAAGATGGGGTGACTTGTGGGGCTCTGACCAGGTTCTGTTACCCAGAATCCTATGCAAACCTCAAAATTTGGCTAAAAAAAACGTTTTCCTCACATTTTGGTGACAGAAAGTTCTGGAATCTGAGAGGAGCCACAAATTTCATTCCACCCAGGGTTCCCCCAAGTCTCACGATAAAAATGATACCTCACTTGTGTGGGTAGGCCTAGCTTCCGCGACAGGAAATGCCCCAATACACTACGTGGACACATCCCATTTTTTTACAGAAAACAGAGGTGTTTTTTGCAAAGTGCCTACCTGTAGATTTTGGCCTCTAGCTTAGCCGGCACCTAGGGAAACCTACCAAACCAGTGCATTTTTGAAAACTAGAGACCTAGGGGAATCAAAGATGGGGTGACTTGTGGGGCTCTGACCAGGTTGTGTTACCCAGAATCCTTTGCGAACCTCAACATTTGGCTAAAAAAACACAGTTTCCTCACATTTCGGTGACAGAAAGTTCTGGAATCTGAGAGGAACCACAAATTTCATTCCACCCAGCATTCCTCCAAGTCTCCTGATAAAAATGATACCTCACTCGTGTGGGTAGGCCTAGTGCCTGCGATAGGAAATGCGCCAAAACACAACGTGGACACAGCCCATTTTTTGACAGAAAACAGAGGTGTTTTTTGCAAAGTGCCTACCTGTAGATTTTGGCCTCTAGCTCAGCCAGCACCTAGGGAAACCTACCAAACCTGTGCATTTTTTTAAATTAGAGACCTAGGGGAATCCAAGATGGGGTGACTTGTGGGGCTCTGACCAGGTTCTGTTACCTAGAATCCTTTGTAAACCTCAAAATTTGGCTAAAAAACACTTTTTCCTCACATTTCGGTGACAGGAAGATCTGGAATCTGAGAGGAGCCCTAAATTTCCTTCCACCCTTCGTTCCTCCAAATCTTGCGATAAAAATTATACCTCACTTGTGCGGGTAGGCCGAGCGCCTAGCGACAGGAAATGCCCCAAAACACAACGTGGACACATCGCATTGTTTGACAGAAAACAGAGATGTTTTTTGCAAAGTGCCTACCTGTAGATATTGGCCTTTGGCTCAGCCGGCACCTAGGGAAACCTACCAAACCTGCGCATTTTTGAAAACTAGAGTCCAAGGGGAATCCAAGATGTGGTGAATTGTGGGCCTCTGACCAGGTTCTGTTACCCAGAATACTTTGTAAACCTCAAAATTTGCCTAAAAAACACATTTGCCTCACATTTCGGTGACAGAAAGTTCTGGAATCTGAGAGGAGCCACAAATTTCCTTCCACCCAGCGTTCCCCCAAGTCTTGCGATAAAAATGATACCTCACTTGTGTGGGTAGGCCTAGCGCCTGCGACAGGAAATGCCCCAAAACACAACGTGGACACATCCCATTTTTTTACAGAAAACAGAGATGTTTTTTCAAAGTGCCTACCTGTAGATTTTGGATTTAGCTCAGCCGGCACCTAGGGAAACCTACCAAACCTGTGCATTTCTGAAAACTAGAGACCTAGGGGAATCCAAGGTGGGGTGACTTGTGGGGTTCTGACCAAGTTCTGTTACCCAGAATTCTTTGGAAACCTCAAAATTTGGCTAAAAAAACATGTTTTCCTCACATTTCGGTGACTGAAAGTTCTGTAATCTGAGAGGAGCCACAAATTTCGTTCCACACAGCGTTCCCCCAAATCTCACGATAAAAATGATACCTCACTTGTGAGGGTAGGCCGAGGGCCCACCAACAGGAAATGCCCCAAAACACAATGAGGACACATCGCATTTTTTGACAGAAAACAGAGGTGTACTTTGCAAAGTGCCTACCTGTAGATTTTGGATTTAGCTCAGCCAGCACCTAGGGAAACCTACCAAACCTGTGCATTTTTGAAAACTAGAGACCTAGGGGAATCCAAGGTGGGGTGACTTGTGGGGTTCTGACCATGTTCTGAAACCCAGAATACTTTGCAAACCTCAAAATTTGGCTAAAAAAACACGTTTTCCTCACAATTCGGTGACAGAAAATTCTGGAATCTGAGAAGAGCCACAAATTTCCTTCCACCCAGAGCTCCCGCAAGTCTCCCGATAAAAATTATACCTTACTTGTGTGGGTAGCCCTAGCGCCCGCGACAGGAAGTGCCCCAAAACAGAACGTGGACACATCCCATTTTTTGACAGAAAACAGAGGTGTTTTTTGCAAAGTGCATACCTGTAGATTTTGGCCTTTAGCTCAGCCGGCACCTAGGGAAACCTACCAAACCTGTGCATTTTTGAAAACTAGAGACCTACGGGAATACAAGATGGGGTGACTTGTGGGCCTCTGACCAGGTTCTGTTACCCAGAATCCTTTGCAAACCTCAAAATTTGGCTAAAAAAACACATTTTCCTCACATTTCGGTGACAAAAAGTTCTGGAATCTGAGAGGAACCACAAATTTCCTTCCACCCAGCATTCCTCCAAGGCCCCTGATAAAAATGATACCTCACTTGTGTGGTTAGGCCTAGCGCCCGCGACAGGAAATGCCCCAAAACAGAACGTGGACACATCCCATTTTTTGACAGAAAACAGAGGTGTTGTTTTGCAAAGTGCCTACCTGTAGATTTTGGCCTCTAGCTCAGCCAGCACCTAGGGAAACCTACCAAACCTGTGCATTTTTGAAAATTAGAGACCCAGGGGAATCCATGAAGGGCTGACTTGTGGTGCTCTGACCAGGTTCTGTTACCCAGAATCCTTTGAAAACCTCAAAATTTGGCTAAAAAAACACGTTTTCCTCACAATTCGGTGACAGAAAGTTCAGGAATCTGAGAGGAGCCACAGATTTCCTTCTACACAGTGTTCCCCCAAATCTCGCGATAAAAATGACACCTCACTTGTGTGGGTAGGCCTAGCGCCCACGACAGGAAATGCCCCAAAACACAACGTGGACACATCGCATTTTTTGACAGAAAACAGAGGTGTATTTTGCAAAGTGCCTACCTGTAGATTTTGACCTTTAGCTCAGCCGGCACCTAGGGAAACCTACCAAACCTGTGCATTTTTGAAAACAAGAGACCTAGGGGAATCCATGATGGGGTGACTTGTGGGCCTCTGACCAGGTTCTGTTACCCAGAATCCTTTGCAAACCTCAAAATCTGGCTAAAAAACACATTTTCCTCACATTTCGGTGACAGAAAGTTCAGGAATCTGAAAGGAACCACAAATTTCCTTCCACCCAGCATTCCTCCAAGTATCCTGATAAAAATGATACCTCACTTGTGTGGGTAGGCCTAGCGCCCACGACAGGAAATGCCCCAAAACACAACGTGGACACATCCCATTTTTTGACAGAAAACAGAGGTGTTTTTTGCAAAGTGCCAACCTGTTGATTTTGGCCTCTAGCTCAGCCAGCACCTATGGAAACCTACCAAACCTGTGCAATTTTGAAAATTAGAGACTTAGGGGAATCCAAGATGGGGTGACTTGTGGGGCTCTGACCAGGTTCTGTTACCCAGAATCCTATGCAAACCTCAAAATTTGGCTAAAAAAACACGTTTTCCTCACATTTTGGTGACAGAAAGTTCTGGAATCTGAGAGGAGCCACACATTTCGTTCCACCCAGGGTTCCCCCAAGTCTCCCGATAAAAATGATACCTCACTTGTGTGGGTAGGCCTAGCTTCCGCGACAGGAAATGCCCCAATACACTACGTGGACACATCCCATTTTTTAACAGAAAACAGAGGTGTTTTTTGCAAAGTGCCTACCTGTAGATTTTGGCCTCTAGCTTAGCCGGCACCTAAGGAAACCTACCAAACCTGTGCATTTTTGAAAACTAGAGACCTAGGGGAATCCAAGATGGGGTGACTTGTGGGGCTCTGACCAGGTTGTGTTACCCAGAATCCTTTGCAAACCTCAACATTTGGCTAAAAAAACACATTTTCCTCACATTTCGGTGACAGAAAGTTCTGGAATCTGAGAGGAACCACAAATTTCGTTCCACCCAGCATTCCTCCAAGTCTCCTGATAAAAATGATACCTCACTCGTGTGGGTAGGCCTAGTGCCTGCGATTGGAAATGCGCCAAAACACAACGTGGACACAGCCCATTTTTTGACAGAAAACAGAGGTGTTTTTTGCAAAGTGCCTACCTGTAGATTTTGGCCTCTAGCTCAGCCAGCACCTAGGGAAACCTACCAAACCTGTGGATTTTTTTAAATTAGAGACCTAGGGGAATCCAAGATGGGGTGACTTGTGGGGCTCTGATCAGGTTCTGTTACCTAGAATCCTTTGTAAACCTCAAAATTTGGCTAAAAAATACTTTTTCCTCACATTTCGGTGACAGGAAGATCTGGAATCTGAGAGGAGCCCTAAATTTCCTTCCACCCTTCGTTCCCCCAAATCTTGCGATAAAAATGATACCTCACTTGTGCGGGTAGGCCGAGCGCCTAGCGACAGGAAATGCCCCAAAATACAACGTGAACACGTCGCATTGTTTGACAGAAAACAGAGATGTTTTTTGCAAAGTGCCTACCTGTAGATATTGGCCTTTGGCTCAGCCGGCACCTAGGGAAACCTACCAAACCTGCGCATTTTTGAAAACTAGAGTCCAAGGGGAATCCAAGATGGGGTGAATTGTGGGCCTCTGACCAGGTTCTGTTACCCAGAATCCTTTGTAAACCTCAAAATTTGGCTAAAAAACACATTTGCCTCACATTTCGGTGACAGAAAGTTCTGGAATCTGAGAGGAGCCACAAATTTCCTTCCACCCAGCGTTCACCCAAGTCTTGCGATAAAAATTATACCTCACTTGTGTGGGTAGGCCTAGCGCCTGCGACAGGAAGTGCCCCAAAACACAACATGGACACATCCCATTTTTTGACAGAAAACAGAGATGTTTTTTCAAAGTGCCTACCTGTAGATTTTGGATTTAGCTCAGCCGGCACCTAGGGAAACCTACCAAACCTGTGCATTTTTGAAAACTAGAGACCTAGGGGAATCCAAGGTGGGGTGACTTGTGGGGTTCTGACCAAGTTCTGTTACCCAGAATCCTTTGGAAACCTCAAAATTTGGCTAAAAAAACACGTTTTCCTCACAATTCGGTGACAGAAAGTTCAGGAATCTGAGAGGAACCACAAATTTCCTTCCACCCAGCATTCCTCCAAGGCCCCTGATAAAAATGATACCTCACTTGTGTGGTTAGGCCTAGCGCCAGCGACAGGAAATGCCCCAAAACAGAACGTGGACACATCCCATTTTTTGACAGAAAACAGAGGTGTTGTTTTGCAAAGTGCCTACCTGTAGATTTTGGCCTCTAGCTCAGCCAGCACCTAGGGAAACCTACCAAACCTGTGCATTTTTGAAAATTAGAGACCCAGGGTAATCCATGAAGGGCTGACTTGTGGTGCTCTGACCAGGTTCTGTTACCCAGAATCCTTTGAAAACCTCAAAATTTGGCTAAAAAAACACGTTTTCCTCACAATTCGGTGACAGAAAGTTCAGGAATCTGAGAGGAGCCACAGATTTCCTTCTACACAGTGTTCCCCCAAATCTCGCGATAAAAATGACACCTCACTTGTGTGGGTAGGCCTAGCGCCCACGACAGGAAATGCCCCAAAACACAACGTGGACACATCGCATTTTTTGACAGAAAACAGAGGTGTATTTTGCAAAGTGCCTACCTGTAGATTTTGACCTTTAGCTCAGCCGGCACCTAGGGAAACCTACCAAACCTGTGCATTTTTGAAAACAAGAGACCTAGGGGAATCCATGATGGGGTGACTTGTGGGCCTCTGACCAGGTTCTGTTACCCAGAATCCTTTGCAAACCTCAAAATCTGGCTAAAAAACACATTTTCCTCACATTTCGGTGACAGAAAGTTCAGGAATCTGAAAGGAACCACAAATTTCCTTCCACCCAGCATTCCTCCAAGTATCCTGATAAAAATGATACCTCACTTGTGTGGGTAGGCCTAGCGCCCACGACAGGAAATGCCCCAAAACACAACGTGGACACATCCCATTTTTTGACAGAAAACAGAGGTGTTTTTTGCAAAGTGCCAACCTGTTGATTTTGGCCTCTAGCTCAGCCAGCACCTATGGAAACCTACCAAACCTGTGCAATTTTGAAAATTAGAGACTTAGGGGAATCCAAGATGGGGTGACTTGTGGGGCTCTGACCAGGTTCTGTTACCCAGAATCCTATGCAAACCTCAAAATTTGGCTAAAAAACACGTTTTCCTCACATTTTGGTGACAGAAAGTTCTGGAATCTGAGAGGAGCCACACATTTCGTTCCACCCAGGGTTCCCCAAGTCTCCCGATAAAAATGATACCTCACTTGTGTGGGTAGGCCTAGCTTCCGCGACAGGAAATGCCCCAATACACTACGTGGACACATCCCATTTTTTAACAGAAAACAGAGGTGTTTTTTGCAAAGTGCCTACCTGTAGATTTTGGCCTCTAGCTTAGCCGGCACCTAAGGAAACCTACCAAACCTGTGCATTTTTGAAAACTAGAGACCTAGGGGAATCCAAGATGGGGTGACTTGTGGGGCTCTGACCAGGTTGTGTTACCCAGAATCCTTTGCAAACCTCAACATTTGGCTAAAAAAACACATTTTCCTCACATTTCGGTGACAGAAAGTTCTGGAATCTGAGAGGAACCACAAATTTCGTTCCACCCAGCATTCCTCCAAGTCTCCTGATAAAAATGATACCTCACTCGTGTGGGTAGGCCTAGTGCCTGCGATTGGAAATGCGCCAAAACACAACGTGGACACAGCCCATTTTTTGACAGAAAACAGAGGTGTTTTTTGCAAAGTGCCTACCTGTAGATTTTGGCCTCTAGCTCAGCCAGCACCTAGGGAAACCTACCAAACCTGTGGATTTTTTTAAATTAGAGACCTAGGGGAATCCAAGATGGGGTGACTTGTGGGGCTCTGACCAGGTTCTGTTACCTAGAATCCTTTGTAAACCTCAAAATTTGGCTAAAAAACACTTTTTCCTCACATTTCGGTGACAGGAAGATCTGGAATCTGAGAGGAGCCCTAAATTTCCTTCCACCCTTCGTTCCCCCAAATCTTGCGATAAAAATGATACCTCACTTGTGCGGGTAGGCCGAGCGCCTAGCGACAGGAAATGCCCCAAAATACAACGTGGACACGTCGCATTGTTTGACAGAAAACAGAGATGTTTTTTGCAAAGTGCCTACCTGTAGATATTGGCCTTTGGCTCAGCCGGCACCTAGGGAAACCTACCAAACCTGCGCATTTTTGAAAACTAGAGTCCAAGGGGAATCCAAGATGGGGTGAATTGTGGGCCTCTGACCAGGTTCTGTTACCCAGAATCCTTTGTAAACCTCAAAATTTGGCTAAAAAACACATTTGCCTCACATTTCGGTGACAGAAAGTTCTGGAATCTGAGAGGAGCCACAAATTTCCTTCCACCCAGCGTTCACCCAAGTCTTGCGATAAAAATGATACCTCACTTGTGTGGGTAGGCCTAGCGCCTGCGACAGGAAGTGCCCCAAAACACAACATGGACACATCCCATTTTTTGACAGAAAACAGAGATGTTTTTTCAAAGTGCCTACCTGTAGATTTTGGATTTAGCTCAGCCGGCACCTAGGGAAACCTACCAAACCTGTGCATTTTTGAAAACTAGAGACCTAGGGGAATCCAAGGTGGGGTGACTTGTGGGGTTCTGACCAAGTTCTGTTACCCAGAATCCTTTGGAAACCTCAAAATTTGGCTAAAAAAACATGTTTTCCTCACATTTCGGTGACAGAAAGTTCTGGAATCTGAGAGGAGCCACAAATTTCGTTCCACACAGCGTTCCCCCAAATCTCACGATAAAAATGATACCTCACTTGTGAGGGTAGGCCGAGGGCCCACCAACAGGAAATGCCCCAAAACACAATGTGGACACACCGCATTTTTTGACAGAAAACAGAGGTGTACTCTGCAAAGTGCCTACCTGTAGATTTTGGATTTAGCTCAGCCAGCACCTAGGGAAACCTACCAAACCTGTGCATTTTTTAAAACTAGAGACCTAGGGGAATCCATGATGGGGTGATTTGTGGGGCTCTGACCAGGTTCTGTTACCCAGAATCCTTTGAAAACCTCAAAATTTGGCTACAAAAAACACATTTTCCTCACATTTCGGTGACAGAAAGTTCTGGAATCTGAGAGGAGCCACAAATTTCCTGCCACCCAGCGTTCCCCCAAGTCTCCCGATAAAAAATGATTCTTCACTTGTGTGGGTAGGCCGAGCGCCCGCGACAGGAAATGCCCCAAAACACAACGTGGACACATCCCATTTTTTGACAGAAAACAGAGGTGTTTTTTGAAAAAGTGCCTACCTGTAGATTTTGGCCTTTAGCTCAGCCGGCACCTAGGGAAACTTACCAAACCTGTGCATTTTTGAAAAGTAGAGACCTAGGGGAATCCAAGGTGGGGTGACTTGTGGGGTTCTGACCACGTTCTGAAACCCAGAATCCTTTGCAAACCTCAAAATTAGGCTAAAAAAACAAGTTTTCCTCACATTTCGGTGACAGAAAGTTCTGGAATCTGAGAAGAGCCTCAAATTTCCTTCCACCCAGAGCTCCCGCAAGTCTCCCGATAAAAATGATACCTTACTTGTGTGGGTAGCCCTAGCGCCCGCGACAGGAAGTGCCCCAAAACAGAACGTGGACACATCCCATTTTTTGACAGAAAACAGAGGTGTTTTTTGCAAAGTGCCTACCTGTAGATTTTGGCCTTTACCTCAGCCGGCACCTAGGGAAACCTACCAAACCTGTGGATTTTTGAAAACTAGAGAGCTACGGGAATACAAGATGGGGTGAGTTGTGGGCCTCTGACCAGGTTCTGTTACTCGGAATCCTTTGCAAACCTCAAAATTTGACTAAAAAAAAACATTTTCCTCACATTTCGGTGACAGAAAGTCCTGGAATCTGAGAGGAATCACAAATTTCCTTCCACCCAGCATTCCTCCAAGTCTCCCGATAAAAATGATACCTCACTTGTGTGGGTAGGCCTAGCGCCCGCGACAGGAAATGCCCCAAAACACAACGTGGACACATCCCGTTTTTTGACAGAAAACAGAGGTGTTTTTTGAAAAAGTGCCTACCTGTAGATTTTGGCCTTTAGCTCAGCCGGCACCTAGGGAAACCTACCAAACCTGTGCATTTTTGAAAACTATATACCTAGGGGAATCCAAGATGGGTTGATTTGTGGGGCTCTGACCAGGTTCTGTTATCCAGAATCCTTTGAAAACCTCAAAATTTGGCTACAAAAACACTTTTTCCTCACATTTCGGTGACAGAAAGTTCTGGAATCTGAGAGGAGCCACAAATTTCCTTCCACACAGCGTTCCCCCAAATCTCCCGATCAAAATGATACCTCACTTGTGTGGGTAGGTTGAGCGCCCACCGACAGGAAATGCCCCAAAACACAACGTGGATACATCCCATTTTTTGACAGAAAACAGAGGTGTTTTTTGCAAAGTGCCTACCTGTAGATTTTGACCTTTAGCTCAGCCGGCACCTAGTGAAACCTACCAAACCTGTGCATTTTTTTAAACAAGAGACCTAGGGGAATCCAAGATGGGGTGACTTGTGGGCCTCTGACCAGGTTCTGTTACCGAGAATCCTTTGCAAACCTCAAAATTTGGCTAAAAAAACACATTTTCCTCACATTTCGGTGACAGAAAGTTCTGGAATCTGAGAGGAGCCACAAATTTCCCTCCACCCAGCGTTCCCCCAATTCTCCTGATAATAATGATACCTCACTTGTGTGGGTAGGCCTAGCGCCCGCAACAAGAAAAGCCCCAAAACACAACGTGGACACATCCCATTTTTTGACAGAAAACAGAGGTGTTTTTTGCAAAGTGCCTACCTGTAGATTTTGGCCTCTAGCTCAGCCGGCACCTAGGGAAACCTACCAAACCTGTGCATTTTTTAAAACTAGAGACCCAGGGGAAATCAAGATGGGGTGACTTGTGGGGATCTGAAAAGGTTCTGTTACCCAGAATCGTTTGCAAACCTCAAAATTTGGCTAAAACAACACGTTTTCCTCACATTTCGGTGACAGAAAGTTCTGGAATCTGAGAGGAGCCACAAATTTCCTTCCACCCAGCATTCCTCCAAGTCTCCTGATAAAAATGATACCTCACTTGTGTGGGTAAGCCTAGCGCCCGCGACAGGAAATGCCCCAACACACAACGTAGACACATCCCATTTTTTGACAGAAAACAGAGTTGTTTTTTGCAAAGTGCCTACCTGTAGATTTTGGCCGTTAGCTCAGGCGGCACCTAAGGAAACCTACCAAACCTGTGCATTTTTTAAAACTAGAGACCTAGGGGAATCCAAGATGGGGTGACTTGTGGGCCTCTGACCAGGTTCTGTTACCCAGAATCCTTTGAAAACCTCACAATTTGGTTAAAAAAACACATTTTCCTCACATTTCGGTGACAGAAAGTTCTGGAATTCGAGAGGAACCACAAATTGCCTTCCACCCAGCATTCCTCCAAGGCCCCGATAAAAATGATACCTCACTTGTGTGGGTAGGCCTAGCGCCCGTGACAGGAAATGCCCCAAAACACAACGTGGACACATCCTATTTTTTGACAGAAAACAGAGGTGTTTTTTGCAAAGTGCCAACCTGTAGATTTTGGCCTCTAGCACAGCCAGCACCTAGGGAAACCTACAAAACCTGTGCATTTTTTAAAATTGGAGACTAGGGGAGTCCAAGATGGGGTGACTTGTGGGGCTCTGACCAGGTTCTGTTACCCAGAATCCTTTGAAAACCTCAAAAGTTGGCTAAAAAAACACTTTTTCCTCACATTTCGGTGACAGAAAGTTCTGGGATCTGAGAGAAGCCACAAATTTCTTTCCACACAGCGTTCCTCCAAGGCCCCTGATAAAAATGATACCTCACTTGTGTGGGTAGGCCTAGCGCCCGCGACAGGAAATGCCCCAAAACACAACGTGGACACATCCCATTTTTTGACAGAAAACAGAGGTATTTTTTGCAAAGTGCCTACCTGTAGATTTTGGCCTATAGCTCAGCCAGCACCTAGGGAAACCTACAAAACCTGTGCATTTTTTTTAAAATGGAGTCGTAGGGGAATCCAAGATGGGGTGACTTGTGGGCCGTTCTGTTAACGAGAATCCTTTGCAAACTCAAAATTTGGCTAAAAAAACACATTTTCCTCACATTTCGGTGACAGAAAGTTCTGGAATCTGAGAGGAGCCACAAATTTCCTTCCTCCCAGCGTTCCCCCAAGTCTCCCGATAAAAATGATACCTCACTTGTGTAGGTAAGCCTAGCGCCCGCGACAGGAAATGCCCCAAAACACAACGTGGATACATCCCATTTTTTGACAGAAAACAGAGGGTTTTTTTGCAAAGTGCCTACCTGTAGATATTGGCCTCTTGCTCAGCCGGCACCTCGGAAACCTACCAAACCTGTGCATTTTTTAAAACTAGAGACCTAGGGGAATCCAAGATGGGGTGACTTGTGGGCCTCTGACCAGGTTCTGTTACCCAGAATCCTTTGCAAACCTCACAATTTGGTTAAAAAAAACACATTTTCCTCACATTTCGGTGACAGAAAGTTCTGGAATCCGAGAGTAACCACAAATTTCCTTCCACCCAGCATTCCTCCAAGGCCCCTGATAAAAATGATACCTCACTTGTGTGGGTAGGCTAGCGCCCGCGACAGCAAATGCCCCAAAACACAACGTGGACACATCCCATTTTTTGACAGAAAACAGAGGTGTTTTTTGCAAAGTGCCCTACCTGTAGATTTTGGCCTCTAGCTCAGCCAGCACCTAGGAAACCTACAAAACCTGTGCATTTTTTTAAAATTGGAGACCTAGGGGAGTCCAAGATGGGGTGACTTGTGGGGCTCTGACCAGGTTCTGTTACCCAGAATCCTTTGAAAACCTCAAAAGTTGGCTAAAAAAACACGTTTCCTCACATTTCGGTGACAGAAAGTTCTGGGATCTGAGAGGAGCCACAAATTACCTTCCACACAGCGTTCCCCAAATCTCGCGATAAAAATGATACCTCACTTGTGTGGGTAGGCCGAGCGCCCAGCGACAGGAAATGCCCCAAAACACAACGTGGACACATAACATTTTTTGACAGTAAACAGAGGTGTTTTTTGCAAAGTGCCTACCTGTAGATTTTGGCCTTTAGCTCAGCCGGCACCTAGGGAAACCTACCAAACCTGTGCCTTTTTTAAAACTAGAGACGTAGGGGACTCCAAGATGGGGTGACTTGTGGGCCTCTGACCAGATTCTGTTACCGAGAATCCTTTGCAAACCTCAAAATTTGGCTAAAAAAACACATTTTCCTCACATTTCAGTGACAGAAAGTTCTGGAATCTGAGAGGAGCCACAAATTTCCTTCCACCCAGCGTTCCCCCAAGTCCCCGATAAAAATGATACCTCACTTGTGTAGGTAGGCCTAGCGCCCGCGACAGGAAATGCCCCAAAACACAACGTGGACACATCCCATTTTTTGACAGAAAACAGAGGTGTTTTTTGCAAAGTGCCTACCTGTAGATATTGGCCTCTTGCTCAGCCGGCACCTCGGGAAACCTACCAAACCTGTGCATTTTTGAAAACTAGAGACCTAGGGGAATGCAAGATGGGGTGACTTGTGGGGCTCTGACCAGGTTTTGTTACCCAGAATCCTCTGCAAACCTCAAAATGTGGCTAAAAAACACATTTTCCTCACATTTCTATGATAGAATTTCTGGAATCTGAGAGGAGCCACAAATTTCCTTCCACCCAGCATTCCTCCAAGTCTCCTGATAAAAATGATACCTCACTTGTGTGGGTAAGCCTAGCGCCCGCGACAGGAAATGCCCCAAAACACAACGTGGACACATCCCATTTTTTGACAGAAAACAGAGGAAAGTGCCTACCTGTAGATTTTGGCCTTTAGCTCAGCCGGCACCTAGGGAAACTTACCAAACCTGTGGATTTTTTAAAACTAGAGACCTAGGGGAATCCAAGATGGGGTGAGTTGTGGGCCTCTGACCAGGTTCTGTTACCCGGAATCCTTTGCAAACCTCAAAATTTGACTAAAAAAAAACATTTTCCTCACATTTCGGTGACAGAAAGTTCTGGAATCTGAGATGAACCACAAATTTCCTTCCACCTAGCATTCCTCCAAGTCTCCCGATAAAAATGATACCTCACTTGAGTGGGTAGGCCTAGCGCCGGCGACAGGAAATGCCCCAAAACACAACGTGGGCACATCCCAATTTTTGACAGAAAACAGAGGTGTTTTTTGCAAAGTGCCTTCCTGTAGATTTTGGCCTCTAGCTCAGCCAGCACCTAGGAAAACCTACCAAACTTGTGCATTTTTGAAAATTAGAGACCTAGGGGAATCCATGATGGGGTGATTTGTGGGGCTCTGACCAGGTTCTGTTACCCAGAATCCTTTGAAAACCTCAAAATTTGGCTACAAAAAACACATTTTCCTCACATTTCGGTGACAGAAAGTTCTGGAATCTGAGAGGAGCCACAAATTTCCTTCCACCCAGCGTTCCCCAAGTCTCCCGATAAAAAATGATACCTCATTTGTGTGGGTAGGCTGAGCGCCCGCGACAGGAAATGCCCCAAAACACAACGTGGACACATCCCATTTTTTGACCGAAAACAGAGGTGTTTTTTACAAAGTGCCTACCTGTAGATATTGGCCTCTCGCTCAGCCGGCACCCAGGGAAACCTACCAAACCTGTGCATTTTTTTAAACTAGAGACCTAGGGGAATCCAAGATGGGGTGACATGTGGGGCTCTGACCAGGTTCTGTTACCCAGAATCCTTTGCAAACCTCAAAATGTGGCTAAAAAACACGTTCTCCTCACATTTCGGTGATAGAAAGTTCTGGAATCTGAGAGAAGCCACAAATTTCCTTCCACCCAGCATTCCCCCAAGTCTCCCAATAAAAATTATACCTCACTTGTGTGGGTAGGCCCAGCGCCCGCGACAGGAAATGCCCCAAAACACAACATGGACACATCCAATTTTTTGACAGAAAACAGAGGTGTTTTTTGAAAAAGTGCCTACCTGTAGATTTTGGCCTTTAGCTCAGCCGGCACCTAGGGAAACCTACCAAACCTGTGCATTTTTGAAAACTATAGACCTAGGGGAATCCAAGATGGGTTGATTTGTGGGGCTCTGACCAGGTTCTGTTATCCAGAATCCTTTGAAAACCTCAAAATTTGGCTACAAAAACACTTTTTCCTCACATTTCGGTGACAGAAAGTTCTGGAATCTGAGAGGAGCCACAAATTTCCTTCCACACAGCGTTCCCCCAAATCTCCCGATAAAAATGATACCTCACTTGTGTGGGTAGGTTGAGCGCCCACCGACAGGAAATGCCCCAAAACACAACGTGGATACATCCCATTTTTTGACAGAAAACAGAGGTGTTTTTTGCAAAGTGCCTACCTGTAGATTTTGACCTTTAGCTCAGCCGGCACCTAGGGAAACCTACCAAACCTGTGCATTTTTTTAAACTAGAGACCTAGTGGAATCCAAGATGGGGTGACTTGTGGGCCTCTGACCAGGTTCTGTTACCGAGAATCCTTTGCAAACCTCAAAATTTGGCTAAAAAAACACATTTTCCTCACATTTCGGTGAAAGAAAGTTCTGGAATCTGAGAGGAGCCACAAATTTCCCTCCACCCAGCGTTCCCCCAAGTCTCCTGATAAAAATGATACCTCACTTGTGTGGGTAGGCCTAGCGCCCGCGACAAGAAAAGCCCCAAAACACAACGTGGACACATCCCATCTTTTGACAGAAAACAGAGGTGTTTTTTGCAAAGTGCCTACCTGTAGATTTTGGCCGTTAGCTCAGGCGGCACCTAAGGAAACCTACCAAAGCTGTGCATTTTTTAAAACTAGAGACCTAGGGGAATCCAAGATGGGGTGACTTGTGGGCCTCTGACCAGGTTCTGTTACCCAGAATCCTTTGAAAACCTCACAATTTGGTTAAAAAAACACATTTTCCTCACATTTTGGTGACAGAAAGTTCTGGAATTCGAGAGGAACCACAAATTTCCTTCCACCCAGCATTCCTCCAAGGCCCCGATAAAAATGATACCTCACTTGTGTGGGTAGGCCTAGCGCCCGTGACAGGAAATGCCCCAAAACACAACGTGGACACATCCCATTTTTTGACAGAAAACAGAGGTGTTTTTTGCAAAGTGCCAACCTGTAGATTTTGGCCTCTAGCTCAGCCAGCACCTAGGGAAACCTACAAAACCTGTGCATTTTTTAAAATTGGAGACCTAGGGGAGTCCAAGATGGGGTGACTTGTGGGGCTCTGACCAGGTTCTGTTACCCAGAATCCTTTGAAAACCTCAAAAGTTGGCTAAAAAAACACTTTTTCCTCACATTTCGGTGACAGAAAGTTCTGGGATCTGAGAGGAGCCACAAATTTCCTTCCACACAGCGTTCCTCCAAGGCCCCTGATAAAAATGATACCTCACTTGTGTGGGTAGGCCTAGAGCGCGCGACAGGAAATGCCCCAAAACACAACGTGGACACATCCCATTTTTTGACAGAAAACAGAGGTGTTTTTTGCAAAGTGCCTACCTGTAGATTTTGGCCTTTAGCTCAGCCGGCACCTAGGGAAACCTACCAAACCTGTGCCTTTTTTAAAACTAGAGACGTAGGGGACTCCAAGATGGGGTGACTTGTGGGCCTCTGACCAGATTCTGTTACCGAGAATCCTTTGCAAACCTCAAAATTTGGCTAAAAAAACACATTTTCCTCACATTTCAGTGACAGAAAGTTCTGGAATCTGAGAGGAGCCACAAATTTCCTTCCACCCAGCGTTCCCCCAAGTCCCCGATAAAAATGATACCTCACTTGTGTAGGTAGGCCTAGCGCCCGCGACAGGAAATGCCCCAAAACACAACGTGGACACATCCCATTTTTTGACAGAAAACAGAGGTGTTTTTTGCAAAGTGCCTACCTGTAGATATTAGCCTCTTGCTCAGCCGGCACCTCGGGAAACCTACCAAACCTGTGCATTTTTGAAAACTAGAGACCTAGGGGAATGCAAGATGGGGTGACTTGTGGGGCTCTGACCAGGTTTTGTTACCCAGAATCCTCTGCAAACCTCAAAATGTGGATAAAAAACACGTTTTCCTCACATTTCTATGATAGAATTTCTGGAATCTGAGAGGAGCCACAAATTTCCTTCCACCCAGCATTCCTCCAAGTCTCCTGATAAAAATGATACCTCACTTGTGTGGGTAAGCCTAGCGCCCGCGACAGGAAATGCCCCAAAACACAACGTGGACACATCCCATTTTTTGACAGAAAACAGAGGAAAGTGCCTACCTGTAGATTTTGGCCTTTAGCTCAGCCGGCACCTAGGGAAACCTACCAAACCTGTGGATTTTTGAAAACTAGAGACCTAGGGGAATCCAAGATGGGGTGAGTTGTGGGCCTCTGACCAGGTTCTGTTACCCGGAATCCTTTTCAAACCTCAAAATTTGACGAAAAAAAAACATTTTCCTCACATTTCGGTGACAGAAAGTTCTGGAATCTGAGAGGAACCACAAATTCCCTTCCACCTAGCATTCCTCCTAGTCTCCCGATAAAAATTATACCTCACTTGTGTGGGTAGGCCTAGCGCCGGCGACAGGAAATGCCCCAAAACACAACGTGGACACATCCCAATTTTTGACAGAAAACAGAGGTGTTTTTTGCAAAGTGCCTTCCTGTAGATTTTGGCCTCTAGCTCAGCCAGCACCTAGGTAAACCTACCAAACTTGTGAATTTTTGAAAATTAGAGACCTAGGGGAATCCATGATGGGGTGATTTGTGGGGCTCTGACCAGGTTCTGTTACCCAGAATCCTTTGCAAACCTCAAAATCTGGCTAAAAAACACGTTCTCCTCACATTTCGGTGATAGAAAGTTCTGGAATCTGAGAGAAGCCACAAATTTCCTTCCACCCAGCATTCCCCCAAGTCTCCCAATAAAAATTATACCTCACTTGTGTGGGTAGGCCCAGCGCCCGCGACAGGAAATGCCCCAAAACACAACATGGACACATCCAATTTTTTGACAGAAAACAGAGGTGTTTTTTGAAAAAGTGCCTACCTGTAGATTTTGGCCTTTAGCTCAGCCGGCACCTAGGGAAACCTACCAAACCTGTGCATTTTTGAAAACTATAGACCTAGGGGAATCCAAGATGGGTTGATTTGTGGGGCTCTGACCAGGTTCTGTTATCCAGAATCCTTTGAAAACCTCAAAATTTGGCTACAAAAACACTTTTTCCTCACATTTCGGTGACAGAAAGTTCTGGAATCTGAGAGGAGCCACAAATTTCCTTCCACACAGCGTTCCCCCAAATCTCCCGATAAAAATGATACCTCACTTGTGTGGGTAGGTTGAGCGCCCACCGACAGGAAATGCCCCAAAACACAACGTGGATACATCCCATTTTTTGACAGAAAACAGAGGTGTTTTTTGCAAAGTGCCTACCTGTAGATTTTGACCTTTAGCTCAGCCGGCACCTAGGGAAACCTACCAAACCTGTGCATTTTTTTAAACTAGAGACCTAGTGGAATCCAAGATGGGGTGACTTGTGGGCCTCTGACCAGGTTCTGTTACCGAGAATCCTTTGCAAACCTCAAAATTTGGCTAAAAAAACACATTTTCCTCACATTTCGGTGACAGAAAGTTCTGGAATCTGAGAGGAGCCACAAATTTCCCTCCACCCAGCGTTCCCCCAAGTCTCCTGATAAAAATGATACCTCACTTGTGTGGGTAGGCCTAGCGCCCGCGACAAGAAAAGCCCCAAAACACAACGTGGACACATCCCATTTTTTGACAGAAAACAGAGGTGTTTTTTGCAAAGTGCCTACCTGTAGATTTTGGCCGTTAGCTCAAGCGGCACCTAAGGAAACCTACCAAACCTGTGCATTTTTTAAAACTAGAGACCTAGGGGAATCCAAGATGGGGTGACTTGTGGGCCTCTGACCAGGTTCTGTTACCCAGAATCCTTTGAAAACCTCACAATTTGGTTAAAAAAACACATTTTCCTCACATTTCGGTGACAGAAAGTTCTGGAATTCGAGAGGAACCACAAATTTCCTTCCACCCAGCATTCCTCCAAGGCCCCGATAAAAATGATACCTCACTTGTGTGGGTAGGCCTAGCGCCCGTGACAGGAAATGCCCCAAAACACAACGTGGACACATCCCATTTTTTGACAGAAAACAGAGGTGTTTTTTGCAAAGTGCCAACCTGTAGATTTTGGCCTCTAGCTCAGCCAGCACCTAGGGAAACCTACAAAACCTGTGCATTTTTTAAAATTGGAGACCTAGGGGAGTCCAAGATGGGATGACTTGTGGGGCTCTGACCAGGTTCTGTTACCCAGAATCCTTTGAAAACCTCAAAAGTTGGCTAAAAAAACACTTTTTCCTCACATTTCGGTGACAGAAAGTTCTGGGATCTGAGAGGAGCCACAAATTTCCTTCCACACAGCGTTCCTCCAAGGCCCCTGATAAAAATGATACCTCACTTGTGTGGGTAGGCCTAGAGCGCGCGACAGGAAATGCCCCAAAACACAACGTGGACACATCCCATTTTTTGACAGAAAACAGAGGTGTTTTTTGCAAAGTGCCTACCTGTAGATTTTGGCCTTTAGCTCAGCCGGCACCTAGGGAAACCTACCAAACCTGTGCCTTTTTTAAAACTAGAGACGTAGGGGACTCCAAGATGGGGTGACTTGTGGGCCTCTGACCAGATTCTGTTACCGAGAATCCTTTGCAAACCTCAAAATTTGGCTAAAAAAACACATTTTCCTCACATTTCAGTGACAGAAAGTTCTGGAATCTGAGAGGAGCCACAAATTTCCTTCCACCCAGCGTTCCCCCAAGTCCCCGATAAAAATGATACCTCACTTGTGTAGGTAGGCCTAGCGCCCGCGACAGGAAATGCCCCAAAACACAATGTGGACACATCCCATTTTTTGACAGAAAACAGAGGTGTTTTTTGCAAAGTGCCTACCTGTAGATATTGGCCTCTTGCTCAGCCGGCACCTCGGGAAACCTACCAAACCTGTGCATTTTTGAAAACTAGAGACCTAGGGGAATGCAAGATGGGGTGACTTGTGGGGCTCTGACCAGGTTTTGTTACCCAGAATCCTCTGCAAACCTCAAAATGTGGATAAAAAACAAGTTTTCCTCACATTTCTATGATAGAATTTCTGGAATCTGAGAGGAGCCACAAATTTCCTTCCACCCAGCATTCCTCCAAGTCTCCTGATAAAAATGATACCTCACTTGTGTGGGTAAGCCTAGCGCCCGCGACAGGAAATGCCCCAAAACACAACGTGAACACATCCCATTTTTTGACAGAAAACAGAGGAAAGTGCCTACCTGTAGATTTTGGCCTTTAGCTCAGCCGGCACCTAGGGAAACCTACCAAACCTGAGAATTTTTGAAAACTAGAGACCTAGGGGAATCCAAGATGGGGTGAGTTGTGGGCCTCTGACCAGGTTCTGTTACCCAGAATCCTTTGCAAACCTCAAAATTTGACTAAAAAAAAACATTTTCCTCACATTTCGGTGACAGAAAGTTCTGGAATCTGAGAGGAACCACAAATTTCCTTCCACCTAGCATTCCTCCAAGTCTCCCGATAAAAATGATACCTCACTTGTGTGGGTAGGCCTAGCGCCGGCGACAGGAAATGCCCCAAAACACAACGTGGACACATCCCAATTTTTGACAGAAAACAGAGGTGTTTTTTGCAAAGTGCCTTCCTGTAGATTTTGGCCTCTAGCTCAGCCAGCACTTAGGAAAACCTAACAAACTTGTGCATTTTTGAAAATTAGAGACCTAGGGGAATCCATGATGGGGTGATTTGTGGGGCTCTGACCAGGTTCTGTTACCCAGAATCCTTTGAAAACCTCAAAATTTGGCTACAAAAAACACATTTTCCTCACATTTCGGTGACAGAAAGTTCTGGAATCTGAGAGGAGCCACAAATTTCCTTCCACCCAGCGTTCCCCCAAGTCTCCCGATAAAAAATGATACCTCACTTGTGTGGGTAGGCTGAGCGCCCGCGACAGGATATGCCCCAAAACACAACGTGGACACATCCCATTTTTTTACAGAAAACAGAGGTGTTTTTTGCAAAGTGCCAACCTGTAGATTTTGGCCTCTAGCTCAGCCAGCACCTAGGGAAACCTACAAAACCTGTGCATTTTTTAAAATTGGAGACCTAGGGGAGTCCAAGATGGGGTGACTTGTGGGGCTCTGACCAGGTTCTGTTACCCAGAATCCTTTGAAAACCTCAAAAGTTGGCTAAAAAAACACTTTTTCCTCACATTTCGGTGACAGAAAGTTCTGGGATCTGAGAGGAGCCACAAATTTCCTTCCACACAGCGTTCCTCCAAGGCCCCTGATAAAAATGATACCTCACTTGTGTGGGTAGGCCTAGAGCGCGCGACAGGAAATGCCCCAAAACACAACGTGGACACATCCCATTTTTTGACCGAAAACAGAGGTGTTTTTTGCAAAGTGCCTACCTGTAGATATTGGCCTCTCGCTCAGCCGGCACCCAGGGAAACCTACCAAACCTGTGCATTTTTTTAAACTAGAGACCTAGGGGAATCCAAGATGGGGTGACTTGTGGGGCTCTGACCAGGTTCTGTTACCCAGAATCCTTTGCAAACCTCAAAATGTGGCTAAAAAACACGTTCTCCTCACATTTCGGTGATAGAAAGTTCTGGAATCTGAGAGAAGCCACAAATTTCCTTCCACCCAGCATTCCCCCAAGTCTCCCAATAAAAATTATACCTCACTTGTGTGGGTAGGCCCAGCGCCCGCGACAGGAAATGCCCCAAAACACAACGTGGATACATCCCATTTTTTGACAGAAAACAGAGGTGTTTTTTGCAAAGTGCCTACCTGTAGATTTTAACCTTTAGCTCAGCCGGGACCTAGGGAAACCTACCAAACCTGTGCATTTTTTTAAACTAGAGACCTAGTGGAATCCAAGATGGGGTGACTTGTGGGCCTCTGACCAGGTTCTGTTACCGAGAATCCTTTGCAAACCTCAAAATTTGGCTAAAAAAACATATTTTCCTCACATTTCGGTGACAGAAAGTTCTGGAATCTGAGAGGAGCCACAAATTTCCCTCCAACCAGCGTTCCCCCAAGTCTCCTGATAAAAATGATACCTCACTTGTGTGGGTAGGCCTAGCGCCCGCGACAAGAAAAGCCCCAAAACACAACGTGGACACATCCCATTTTTTGACAGAAAACAGAGGTGTTTTTTGCAAAGTGCCTACCTGTAGATTTTGGCCTCTAGCTCAGCCGGCACCTAGGGAAACCTACCAAACCTGTGCATTTTTTTAAACTAGAGACCCAGGGGAAATCAAGATGGGGTGACTTGTGGGTATCTGAAAAGGTTCTGTTACCCAGAATCGTTTGCAAACCTCAAAATTTGGCTAAAAAAACACATTTTCCTCACATTTTGGTGACAGAAAGTTCTGGAATCTGAGAGGAGCCACAAATTACCTTCCACCCAGCATTCCTCCAAGTCTCCTGATAAAAATGATACCTCACTTGTGTGGGTAAGCCTAGCGCCCGCGACAGGAAATGCCCCAACACACAACGTAGACACATCCCATTTTTTGACAGAAAACAGAGTTGTTTTTTGCAAAGTGCCTACCTGTAGGTTTTGGCCGTTAGCTCAGGCGGCACCTAAGGAAACCTACCAAACCTGTGCATTTTTTAAAACTAGAGACCTAGGGGAATCCAAGATGGGGTGACTTGTGGGCCTCTGACCAGGTTCTGTTACCCAGAATCCTTTGAAAACCTCACAATTTGGTTAAAAAAACACATTTTCCTCACATTTCGGTGACAGAAAGTTCTGGAATTCGAGAGGAACCACAAATTTCCTTCCACCCAGCATTCCTCCAAGGCCCCGATAAAAATGATACCTCACTTGTGTGGGTAGGCCTAGCGCCCGTGACAGGAAATGCCCCAAAACACAACGTGGACACATCCCATTTTTTTACAGAAAACAGAGGTGTTTTTTGCAAAGTGCCAACCTGTAGATTTTGGCCTCTAGCTCAGCCAGCACCTAGGGAAACCTACAAAACCTGTGCATTTTTTAAAATTGGAGACCTAGGGGAGTCCAAGATGGGGTGACTTGTGGGGCTCTGACCAGGTTCTGTTACCCAGAATCCTTTGAAAACCTCAAAAGTTGGCTAAAAAAACACTTTTTCCTCACATTTCGGTGACAGAAAGTTCTGGGATCTGAGAGGAGCCACAAATTTCCTTCCACACAGCGTTCCTCCAAGGCCCCTGATAAAAATGATACCTCACTTGTGTGGGTAGGCCTAGAGCGCGCGACAGGAAATGCCCCAAAACACAACGTGGACACATCCCATTTTTTGACAGAAAACAGAGGTGTTTTTTGCAAAGTGCCTACCTGTAGATTTTGGCCTATAGCTCAGCCAGCACCTAGGGAAACCTACAAAACCTGTGCATTTGTGAAAACTAGAGAACTAGGGAATCCAAGATGGGGTGACTTGTGGGGCTCTGACCAGGTTCTGTTACCCAGAATCCTTTGCAAACCTCAAAATTTTTATTAAAAAACACATTTTCCTCACATTTCGGTGACAGAAAGTTCTGGAATCTGAGAGGAGCCACACATTTCCTTCCACCCAGCGCTCCCCCAAGTCTCCCAATAAAAATGATACCTCACTTGTGTGGGTAGCCCTAGCGCCCGCGACAGGAAATGCCCCAAAACAGAACGTGGACACATCCCATTTTTTGACAGAAAACAGAGGTGTTTTTTGCAAAGTGCCTACCTGTAGATTTTGGCCGTTAGCTCAGGCGGCACCTAAGGAAACCTACCAAACCTGTGCATTTTTTAAAACTAGAGACCTAGGGGAATCCAAGATGGAGTGACTTGTGGGGCTCTGACCAGGTTCTGTTACCCAGAATCCTTTGAAAACCTCAAAAGTTGGCTAAAAAAACACTTTTTCCTCAAATTTCGGTGACAGAAAGTTCTGGGATCTGAGAGGAGCCACAAATTTCCTTCCACACAGCGTTCCCTCAAATCTCGCGATAAAAATGATACCTCACTTGTGTGGGTAGGCCGAGCGCCCAGCGACATGAAATGCCCCAAAACACAACGTGGACACATAACATTTTTTGACAGTAAACAGAGGTGTTTTTTGCAACGTGCCTACCTGTAGATTTTGGCCTTTAGCTCAGCCGGCACCTAGGGAAACCTACCAAACCTGTGCATTTTTTAAAACTAGAGACGTAGGGGAATCCAAGATGGGGTGACTTGTGGGCCTCTGACCAGATTCTGTTACCGAGAATCCTTTGCAAACCTCAAAATTTGGCTAAAAAAACACATTTTCCTCACATTTCGGTGACAGAAAGTTCTGGAATCTGAGAGGAGCCACAAATTTCCTTCCACCCAGCGTTCCCCCAAGTCTCCCGATAAAAATGATACCTCACTTGTGTAGGTAGGCCTAGCGCCCGCGACAGGAAATGCCCCAAAACACAACGTGGACACATAACATTTTTTGACAGTAAACAGAGGTGTTTTTTGCAACGTGCCTACCTGTAGATTTTGGCCTTTAGCTCAGCCGGCACATAGGGAAACCTACCAAACCTGTGCATTTTTTAAAACTAGAGACGTAGGGGAATCCAAGATGGGGTGACTTGTGGGCCTCTGACCAGATTCTGTTACCGAGAATCCTTTGCAAACCTCAAAATTTGGCTAAAAAAACACACTTTCCTCACATTTCAGTGATAGAAAGTTCTGGAATCTGAGAGGAGCCACAAATTTCCTTCCACCCAGCATTCCTCCAAGTCTCCTGATAAAAATGATACCTCACTTGTGTGGGTAAGCCTACCGCCCGCGAAGGGAAATGCCCCAAAACACAACGTGGACACATCCCAATTTTTGACAGAAAACAGAGGAAAGTGCCTACCTGTAGATTTTGGCCTCTAGCTCAGCCGGCACCTAGGGAAACCTACCAAACCTGTGGATTTATGAAAACTAGAGACCTAGGGGAATCCAAGATGGGGAGAGTTGTGGGGCTCTGACCAGGTTCTGTTACCCAGAATCCTTTGCAAACCTCAAAATTTGACTAAAAAAACACATTTTCCTCACATTTCGGTGACAGAAAGTTCTGGAATCTGAGAGGAACCACAAATTTCCTTCCACCCAGCATTCCTCCAAGTCTCCCGATAAAAATGATACCTCACTTGTGTGAGTAGGCCTAGCGCCGGCGACAGGAAATGCCCCAAAACACAACGTGGACACATCCCAATTTTTGACAGAAAACAGAGGTGTTTTTTGCAAAGTGCCTACCTGTAGATTTTGGCCTCTAGCTCAGCCAGCACCTAGGAAAACCTACCAAACTTGTGCATTTTTGAAAATTAGAGACCTAGGGGAATCAATGATGGGGTGATTTGTGGGGCTCTGACCAGGTTCTGTTACCCAGAATCCTTTGAAAACCTCAAAATTTGGCTACAAAAAACACATTTTCCTCACATTTCGGTGACAGAAAGTTCTGGAATCTGAGAGGAGCCACAAATTTCCTTCCACCCAGCGTTCCCCCAAGTATCCCGATAAAAATGATACCTCACTTGTGTTGGTAGGCCTAGCGCCCGTGACAGGAAATGCCCCAAAACACAACGTGGACACATCCCATTTTTTGACAGAAAACAGATGTGTTTATTGCAAAGTGCCTACCTGTAGATATTGGCCTCTCGCTCAGCCGGCACCCAGGGAAACCTACCAAACCTGTGCATTTTTTAAAACTAGAGACCCAGGGGAAATCAAGATGGGGTGACTTGTGGGGATCTGAAAAGGTTCTGTTACCCAGAATCGTTTGCAAACCTCAAAATTTGGCTAAAAAAACACGTTTTCCTCACATTTCGTTGACAGAAGTTCTGGAATCTGAGAGGAGCCACAAATTTCCTTCCACCCAGCATTCCTCCAAGTCTCCTGATAAAAATGATACCTCACTTGTGTGGGTAAGCCTAGCGCCCGAGACAGGAAATGCCCCAAAACAAAACGTGCACACATCCCAATTTTTGACAGAAAACAGAGGAAAGTGCCTACCTGTAGATTTTGGCCTTTAGCTCAGCCGGCACCTAGGGAAACCTACCAAACCTGTGGATTTATGAAAACTAGAGACCTAGGGGAATCCAAGATGGGGTGAGTTGTGGGCCTCTTACCAGGTTCTGTTACCCGGAATCCTTTGCAAACCTCAAAATTTGACTAAAAAAACACATTTTCCTCACAGTTCGGTGACAGAAAGTTCTGGAATCTGAGAGGAACCACAAATTTCTTTCCAATCAGCATTCCTCAAAGTCTCCCGATAAAAATGATACCTCACTTGTGTGGGTAGGCCTAGCGCCGGTGACAGGAAATGCCCCAAAACACAACATGGACACATCACATTTTTTGACAGAAAACAGAGGTGTTTTTTGAAAAAGTGCCTACCTGTAGATTTTGGCCTTTAGCTCAGCCGGCACCTAGGGAAACCTACCAAACCTGTGCATTTTTTAAAACTATAGACCTAGTGGAATCCAAGATGGGTTGATTTGTGGGGCTCTGACCAGGTTCTGTTATCCAGAATCCTTTGAAAACCTCAACATTTGGCTACAAAAACACTTTTTCCTCACATTTCGGTGACAGAAAGTTCTGGAATCTGAGAGGAGCCACAAATTTCCTTCCACACAGCGTTCCCCCAAATCTCCCGATAAAAATGATACCTCACTTGTGTGGGTAGGCTGAGCGCCCACCGACAGGAAATGCACCAAAACACAACGTGGACACATCCCATTTTTTGACAGAAAACAGAGGTGTTTTTTGCAAAGTGCCTACCTGTAGATTTTGACCTTTAGCTCAGCCGGTACCTAGGGAAACCTACCAAACCTGTGCATTTTTTTAAACTAGAGACCTAGGGGAATCCAAGATGGGGTGACTTGTGGGCCTCCGACCAGGTTCTGTTACCGAGAATCCTTTGCAAACCTCAAAATTTGGCTAAAAAAACACATTTTCCTCACATTTCGGTGACAGAAAGTTCTGGAATCTGAGAGGAGCCACAAATATCCTTCCACCCAGCGTTCCCCCAAGTCTCCCGATAAAAATGATACCTCACTTGTGTGGGTAGGCCTAGCGCCTGCGACAGGAAAAGCCCCAAAACACAACGTGGACACATCCCATTTGTTGACAGAAAACAGAGGTGTTTTTTGCAAAGTGCCTACCTGTAGATATTGGCCTCTTGCTCAGCCGGCACCTCGGGAAACCTACCAAACCTGTGCATTTTTGAAAATTAGAGACCTAGTGGAATCCATGATGGGGTGATTTGTGGGGCTCTGACCAGGTTCTGTTACCCAGAATCCTTTGCAAACATCAAAATCTGGCTAAAAAAACAAGTTTTCCTTACATTTCGGTGAAAGAAAGTTCAGGAATCTGAGAGGAACCACAAATTTCCTTCCAACCAGCATTCCTCCAAGTCTCCTGATAAAAATGATACCTCACTTGTGTGGGTAGGCCTAGCGCCCGCGACAGGAAAAGCCCCAAAACACAACGTGGACACATCCCAATTTTTGACAGAAAACAGAGGTGTTTTTTGCAAAGTGCCTACCTGTAGATTTTGGCCTCTAGCTCAGCCAGCACCTAGGGAAACCTACCAAACCTGTGCATTGTTTAAAACTAGAGACCTAGGGGAATACAAGATGGGGTGACTTGTGGGCCTCTGACCAGGTTCTGTTACCCAGAATCCTTTGCAAACCTCCAAATTTGGCTAAAAAAACACGTTTTCCTCACATTTCGGTGACAGAAAGTTCTGGAATCTGAGAGGAACCACAAATTTCCTTCCACCCAGCATTCCTCCAAGTCTCCTGATAAAAATGATACCTCACTTGTGTGAGTAGGCCTAGCGCCGGCGACAGGAAATGCCCCAAAACACAACGTGGACACATCCAAATTTTTGACAGAAAACAGAGGTGTTTTTTGCAAAGTGCCTACCTGTAGATTTTGGCCTCTAGCTCAGCCAGCACCTAGGAAAACCTACCAAACTTGTGCATTTTTGAAAATTAGAGACCTAGGGGAATCAATGATGGGGTGATTTGTGGGGCTCTGACCAGGTTCTGTTACCCAGAATCCTTTGAAAACCTCAAAATTTGGCTACAAAAAACACATTTTCCTCACATTTCGGTGACAGAAAGTTCTGGAATCTGAGAGGAGCCACAAATTTCCTTCCACCCAGCGTTCCCCCAAGTATCCCGATAAAAATGATACCTCACTTGTGTTGGTAGGCCTAGCGCCCGCGACAGGAAATGCCCCAAAACACAACGTGGACACATCCCATTTTTTGACAGAAAACAGATGTGTTTATTGCAAAGTGCCTACCTGTAGATATTGGCCTCTCGCTCAGCCGGCACCCAGGGAAACCTACCAAACCTGTGCATTTTTTAAAACTAGAGACCCAGGGGAAATCAAGATGGGGTGACTTGTGGGGATCTGAAAAGGTTCTGTTACCCAGAATCGTTTGCAAACCTCAAAATTTGGCTAAAAAAACACGTTTTCCTCACATTTCGTTGACAGAAGTTCTGGAATCTGAGAGGAGCCACAAATTTCCTTCCACCCAGCATTCCTCCAAGTCTCCTGATAAAAATGATACCTCACTTGTGTGGGTAAGCCTAGCGCCCGCGACAGGAAATGCCCCAAAACAAAACGTGCACACATCCCAATTTTTGACAGAAAACAGAGGAAAGTGCCTACCTGTAGATTTGTGCCTTTAGCTCAGCCGGCACCTAGGGAAACCTACCAAACCTGTGGATTTATGAAAACTAGAGACCTAGGGGAATCCAAGATGGGGTGAGTTGTGGGCCTCTTACCAGGTTCTGTTACCCGGAATCCTTTGCAAACCTCAAAATTTGACTAAAAAAACACATTTTCCTCACATTTCGGTGACAGAAAGTTCTGGAATCTGAGAGGAACCACAAATTTCCTTCCACCCAGCATTCCTCCAAGTCTCCCGATAAAAATGATACCTCACTTGTGTGGGTAGGCCTAGCGCCGGTGACAGGAAATGCCCCAAAACACAACATGGACACATCAAATTTTTTGACAGAAAACAGAGGTGTTTTTTGAAAAAGTGCCTACCTGTAGATTTTGGCCTTTAGCTCAGCCGGCACCTAGGGAAACCTACCAAACCTGTGCATTTTTTAAAACTATAGGCCTAGTGGAATCCAAGATGGGTTGATTTGTGGGGCTCTGACCAGGTTCTGTTATCCAGAATCCTTTGAAAACCTCAACATTTGGCTACAAAAACACTTTTTCCTCACATTTCGGTGACAGAAAGTTCTGGAATCTGAGAGGAGCCACAAATTTCCTTCCACACAGCGTTCCCCCAAATCTCCCGATAAAAATGATACCTCACTTGTGTGGGTAGGCTGAGCGCCCACCGACAGGAAATGCACCAAAACACAACGTGGACACATCCCATTTTTTGACAGAAAACAGAGGTGTTTTTTGCAAAGTGCCTACCTGTAGATTTTGACCTTTAGCTCAGCCGGTACCTAGGGAAACCTACCAAACCTGTGCATTTTTTTAAACTAGAGACCTAGGGGAATCCAAGATGGGGTGACTTGTGGGCCTCCGACCAGGTTCTGTTACCGAGAATCCTTTGCAAACCTCAAAATTTGGCTAAAAAAACACATTTTCCTCACATTTCGGTGACAGAAAGTTCTGGAATCTGAGAGGAGCCACAAATATCCTTCCACCCAGCGTTCCCCCAAGTCTCCCGATAAAAATGATACCTCACTTGTGTGGGTAGGCCTAGCGCCTGCGACAGGAAAAGCCCCAAAACACAACGTGGACACATCCCATTTGTTGACAGAAAACAGAGGTGTTTTTTGCAAAGTGCCTACCTGTAGATATTGGCCTCTTGCTCAGCCGGCACCTCGGGAAACCTACCAAACCTGTGCATTTTTGAAAATTAGAGACCTAGTGGAATCCATGATGGGGTGATTTGTGGGGCTCTGACCAGGTTCTGTTACCCAGAATCCTTTGCAAACATCAAAATCTGGCTAAAAAAACAAGTTTTCCTTACATTTCGGTGAAAGAAAGTTCAGGAATCTGAGAGGAACCACAAATTTCCTTCCAACCAGCATTCCTCCAAGTCTCCTGATAAAAATGATACCTCACTTGTGTGGGTAGGCCTAGCGCCCGCGACAGGAAAAGCCCCAAAACACAACGTGGACACATCCCAATTTTTGACAGAAAACAGAGGTGTTTTTTGCAAAGTGCCTACCTGTAGATTTTGGCCTCTAGCTCAGCCGGCACCTAGGGAAACCTACCAAACCTGTGCATTGTTTAAAACTAGAGACCTAGGGGAATACAAGATGGGGTGACTTGTGGGCCTCTGACCAGGTTCTGTTACCCAGAATCCTTTGCAAACCTCCAAATTTGGCTAAAAAAACACGTTTTCCTCACATTTCGGTGACAGAAAGTTCTGGAATCTGAGAGGAGCCACAAATTTCCTTCCACCCAGCATTCCTCCAAGTCTCCTGATAAAAATGATACCTCACTTCTGTGGGTAAGCCTAGCGCCCGCGACAGGAAATGCCCCAAAACACAACGTGGACACATCCTATTTTTTGACAGAAAACAGAGGTGTTTTTTGCAAAGTGCCTACCTGTAGATTTTGGCCTCTAGCTCAGCCGGCACCTCGGGAAACCTACCAACCCTGTGCATTTGTGAAAACTAGAGATCTAGTAGAATCCAAGATGGGGTGACTTGTGGGGTTCTGACCAGGTTCTGTTACCCAGAATCATTTGCAAACCTCAAAATTTGTATAAAAAACACATTTTCCTCACATTTCGGTGACAGAAAGTTCTGGAATCTGAGAGGAGCCACAAATTTCCTTCCACCCAGCGCTCCCCCATGTCTCCCAATAAAAATGATACCTCACTTCTGTGGGTAGCCCTAGCGCCCGCGACAGGAAATGCCCCAAAACAGAACGTGGATACATCCCATTTTTTGACAGAAATCAGAGTTGTTTTTTGCAAAGTGCCTACCTGTAGATTTTGGCCGTTAGCTCAAGCTGCACCTAAGGAAACCTACCAAACCTGTGCATTTTTTAAAACTAGAGACCTAGGGGAATCCAAGATGGGGTGACTTGTGGGCCTCTGACCAGGATCTGTTACCCAGAATCCTTTGCAAACCTCACAATTTGGCTAAAAAAACACATTTTCCTCACATTTCGGTGACAGAAAGTTCTGGAATCCGAGAGGAACCACAAATTTCCTTCCACCCAGCATTCCTCCAATGCCCTGATAAAAATGATACCTCACTTGTGTGGGTAGGCCTAGCGCCCGTGACAGGAAATGCCCCAAACCACAACGTGGACACATCGCATTTTTTGACAGAAAACAGAGGTGTATTTTGCAAAGTGCCAACCTGTAGATTTTGGCCTCTAGCTCAGCCAGAACCTAGGGAAACCTACTAAACCTGTGCATTTTTTAAAATTGGAGACCTAGGGGAGTCCAAGATGGGGTGACTTGTGGGGCTCTGACCAGGTTCTGTTACCCAGAATCCTTTGAAAACCTCAAAAGTTGGCTAAAAAAACACTTTTTCCTCACATTTCGGTGACAGAAAGTTCTGGGATCTGAGAGGAGCCACAAATTTCCTTCCACACAGCGTTCCTCCAAAGCCCCTCATAAAAATGATACCTCACTTGTGTGGGTAGGCCTAGCGCCCGCAACAGGAAATGCCCCAAAACACAACGTGGACACATCCCATTTTTTTTACAGAAAACAGAGGTGTTTTTTGCAAAGTGCCTACCTGTAGATTTTGGCCTCTAGCTCAGCCAGCACCTAGGGAAACCTACAAAACCTGTGCATTTTTTAAAATTGGAGACCTAGGGGAGTACAAGATGGGGTGACTTGTGGGGCTCTGACCAGGTTCTGTTACCCAGAATCCTTTAAAAACCTCAAAAGCTTGCTAAAAAAACACGTTTTCCTCACATTTCGGTGACAGAAAGTTCTGGGATCTGAGAGGAGCCACACATTTCCTTCCACACAGCGTTCCCCCAAATCTCGCGATAAAAATGATACCTCACTTTTGTGGGTAGGCCGAGCGCCCAGCGACAGTAAATGCCCCAAAACACAACGTGGACACATCCCATTTTTTGACAGAAAACAGAGGTGTTTTTTGCAAAGTGCCAACCTGTAGATTTTGGCCTCTAGCTCAGCCAGCACCTACGGAAACCTACAAAACCTGTGCATTTTTTAAAATTGGAGACCTAGGGGAGTCCAAGATGTGGTGACTTGTGGGGCTCTGACCAGGTTTTGTTACCCAGAATCCTCTGCAAACCTCAAAATGTGGCTAAAAAACACGTTTTCCTCACATTTCAGTGATAGAAAGTTCTGGAATCTGAGAGGAGCCACAAATTTCCTTCCACCAAGCATTCCTCCAAGTCACCTGATAAAAATGATACCTTACTTGTGTGGGTAAGCCTAGCGCCCGCGACAGGAAATGCCCCAAAACACAACGTGGACACATCCCATTTTTTTGACAGAAAACAGAGGAAAGTGCCTACCTGTAGATTTTGGCCTTTAGCTCAGCCGGCACCTAGGGAAACCTACCAAACCTGTGGATTTATGAAAACTAGAGACCTAGGGGAATCCAAGATGGGGTGAGTTGTGGGCCTCTGACCAGGTTCTGTTACCCGGAATCCTTTGCAAACCTCAAAATTTGACTAAAAAAACACATTTTCCTCACATTTCGGTGACAGAAAGTTCTGGAATCTGAGAGGAACCACAAACTTCCTTCCACCCAGCATTCCTCCAAGTCTCCCGATAAAAATGATACCTCACTTGTGTGGGTAGGCCTAGCGCCGGCGACAGGAAATGCCCCAAAACACAATGTGGACACATCCCAATTTTTGACAGAAAACAGAGGTGTTTTTTGCAAAGTGCCTACCTGTAGATTTTGGCCTCTAGCTCACCCAGCACCTAGGGAAACCTACCAAACCTGTGCATTTTTTTTAAACTAGAGACCTAGGGGAATCCAAGATGGGGTGATTTGTGGGGCTCTGACCAGGTTCTGTTACCCAGAATCCTCTGCAAACCTCAAAATTTGGCTACAAAAAACATATTTTCCTCACATTTCGGTGACAGAAAGTTCTGGAATCTGAGAGGAGCCACAAATTTCCTTCCACCCAGCATTCCTCCAAGTCTCCTGATAAAAATGATACCTTACTTGTGTGGGTAGGCCGAGCGCCCGCGACAGGAAATGCCCCAAAACACAACATGTACACATCCCATTTTTTGACCGAAAACAGAGGAAAGTGCCTACCTGTAGTTTTTGGCCTTTAGCTCAGCCGGCACCTAGGGAAACCTACCAAACCTGTGGATTTATGAAAACTAGAGACCTAGGGGAATCCAAGATGGGGTGAGTTGTGGGCCTCTGACCAGGTTCTGTTACCCGGAATCCTTTGCAAACCTCAAAATTTGACTAAAAAAACACATTTTCCTCACATTTCGGTGACAGAAAGTTCTGGAATCTGAGAGGAACCACAAACTTCCTTCCACCCAGCATTCCTCCAAGTCTCCCGATAAAAATGATACCTCACTTGTGTGGGTAGGCCTAGCGCCGGCGACAGGAAATGCCCCAAAACACAACGTGGACACATCGCATTTTTTGACAGAAAACAGAGGTGTTTTTTGCAAAGTGCCTACCTGTAGATTTTGGCCTCTAGCTCAGCCAGCACCTAGGGAAACCTACAAAACCTGTGCATTTTTTAAAATTGGAGACCTAGGGGAGTACAAGATGGGGTGACTTGTGGGGCTCTGACCAGGTTTTGTTACCCAGAATCCTCTGCAAACCTCAAAATGAGGCTAAAAAACACGTTTTCCTCACATTTCAGTGATAGAAAGTTCTGGAATCTGAGAGGAGCCACAAATTTCCTTCCACCCAGCATTCCTCCAAGTCACCTGATAAAAATGATACCTTACTTGTGTGGGTAAGCCTAGCGCCCGCGACAGGAAATGCCCCAAAACACAACGTGGACACATCCCATTTTTTTGACAGAAAACAGAGGAAAGTGCCTACCTGTAGATTTTGGCCTTTAGCTCAGCCGGCACCTAGGGAAACCTACCAAACCTGTGGATTTATGAAAACTAGAGACCTAGGGGAATCCAAGATGGGGTGAGTTGTGGGCCTCTGACCAGGTTCTGTTACCCGGAATCCTTTGCAAACCTCAAAATTTGACTAAAAAAAACACATTTTCCTCACATTTCGGTGACAGAAAGTTCTGGAATCTGAGAGGAACCACAAATTTCCTTCCAACCAGCATTCCTCCAAGTCTCCCGATAAAAATGATACCTCACTTGTGTGGGTAGGCCTAGCGCCGGCGACAGGAAATGCCCCAAAACACAACGTGGACACATCCCAATTTTTGACAGAAAACAGAGGTGTTTTTTGCAAAGTGCCTACCTGTAGATTTTGGCCTCTAGCTCACCCAGCACCTAGGGAAACCTACCAAACCTGTGCATTTTTTTAAACTAGAGACCTAGGGGAATCCAAGATGGGGTGATTTGTGGGGCTCTGACCAGGTTCTGTTACCCAGAATCCTCTGCAAACCTCAAAATTTGGCTACAAAAAACATATTTTCCTCACATTTCGGTGACAGAAAGTTCTGGAATCTGAGAGGAGCCACAAATTTCCTTCCACCCAGCATTCCTCCAAGTCTCCTGATAAAAATCATACCTTACTTGTGTGTGTAGGCCGAGCACCCCGCGACAGGAAATGCCCCAAAACACAACATGTACACATCCCATTTTTTGACCGAAAACAGAGGAAAGTGCCTACCTGTAGATTTTGGCCTTTAGCTCAGCCGGCACCTAGGGAAACCTACCAAACCTGTGGATTTATGAAAACTAGAGACCTAGGGGAATCCAAGATGGGGTGAGTTGTGGGCCTCTGACCAGGTTCTGTTACCCGGAATCCTTTGCAAACCTCAAAATTTGACTAAAAAAACACATTTTCCTCACATTTCGGTGACAGAAAGTTCTGGAATCTGAGAGGAACCACAAACTTCCTTCCACCCAGCATTCCTCCAAGTCTCCCGATAAAAATGATACCTCACTTGTGTGGGTTGACCTAGCGCCGGCGACAGAAAATGCCCCAAAACACAACGTGGACACATCCCAATTTTTGACAGAAAACAGAGGTGTTTTTTGCAAAGTGCCTACCTGTAGATTTTGGCCTCTAGCTCAGCCAGCACCTAGGAAAACCTACCAAACTTGTGTATTTTTGAAAATTAGAGACCTAGGGGAATCCATGATGGGGTGATTTGTGGGGCTCTGACCAGGTTCTGTTACCCAGAATCCTTTGAAAACCTCAAAATTTGGCTACAAAAAACACATTTTCCTCACATTTCGGTGACAGAAAGTTCTGGAATCTGAGAGGAGCCACAAATTTCCTTCCACCCAGCGTTCCCCCAAGTCTCCCGATAAAAATGATACCTTACTTGTGTGGGTAAGCCTAGCGCCCGCGACAGGAAATGCCCCAAAACACAACGTGGACACATCCCATTTTTTGACAGAAAACAGAGGAAAGTGCCTACCTGTAGATTTTGGCCTTTAGCTCAGCCGGCACCTAGGGAAACCTACCAAACCTGTGGATTTATGAAAACTAGAGACCTAGGGGAATCCAAGATGGGGTGAGTTGTGGGCCTCTGACCAGGTTCTGTTACCCGGAATCCTTTGCAAACCTCAAAATTTGACTAAAAAAAACACATTTTCCTCACATTTCGGTGACAGAAAGTTCTGGAATCTGAGAGGAACCACAAATTTCCTTCCAACCAGCATTCCTCCAAGTCTCCCGATAAAAATGATACCTCACTTGTGTGGGTAGGCCTAGCGCCGGCGACAGGAAATGCCCCAAAACACAACGTGGACACATCCCAATTTTTGACAGAAAACAGAGGTGTTTTTTGCAAAGTGCCTACCTGTAGATTTTGGCCTCTAGCTCAGCCAGCACCTAGGCAAACCTACCAAACCTGTGCATTTTTTTAAACTAGAGACCTAGGGGAATCCAAGATGGGGTGATTTGTGGGGCTCTGACCAGGTTCTGTTACCCAGAATCCTCTGCAAACCTCACAGTTTGGCTACAAAAAACACATTTTCCTCACATTTCGGTGACAGAAAGTTCTGGAATCTGAGAGGAGCCACAAATTTCCTTCCACCCAGCATTCCTCCAAGTCTCCTGATAAAAATGATACCTTACTTGTGTGGGTAGGCCGAGCGCCCGTGACAGGAAATGCCCCAAAACACAACATGGACACATCCCATTTTTTGACAGAAAACAGAGGAAAGTGCCTACCTGTAGATTTTGGCCTTTAGCTCAGCCGGCACCTAGGGAAACCTACCAAACCTGTGGATTTATGAAAACTAGAGACCTAGGGGAATCCAAGATGGGGTGAGTTGTGGGCCTCTGACCAGGTTCTGTTACCCGGAATCCTTTGCAAACCTCAAAATTTGACTAAAAAAACACATTTTCCTCACATTTCGGTGACAGAAAGTTCTGGAATCTGAGAGAAACCACAAATTTCCTTCCACCCAGCATTCCTCCAAGTCTCCCGATAAAAATGATACCTCACTTGTGTGGGTAGGCCTAGCGCCGGCGACAGGAAATGCCCCAAAACACAACGTGGACACATCCCAATTTTTGACAGAAAACAGAGGTGTTTTTTGCAAAGTGCCTACCTGTAGATTTTGGCCTCTAGCTCAGCCAGCACCTAGGAAAACCTACCAAACTTGTGTATTTTTGAAAATTAGAGACCTAGGGGAATCCATGATGGGGTGATTTGTGGGGCTCTGACCAGGTTCTGTTACCCAGAATCCTCTGCAAACCTCAAAATGTGGCTAAAAAACACGTTTTCCTCACATTTCAGTGATAGAAAGTTCTGGAATCTGAGAGGAGCCACAAATTTCCTTCCACCCAGCATTCCTCCAAGTCACCTGATAAAAATGATACCTTACTTGTGTGGGTAGGCCTAGCGCCGGCGACAGGAAATGCCCCAAAACACAACGTGGACACATCCCAATTTTTGACAGAAAACAGAGGTGTTTTTTGCAAAGTGCCTACCTGTAGATTTTGGCCTCTAGCTCACCCAGCACCTAGGGAAACCTACCAAACTTGTGTATTTTTGAAAATTAGAGACCTAGGGGAATCCATGATGGGGTGATTTGTGGGGCTCTGACCAGGTTCTGTTACCCAGAATCCTTTGAAAACCTCAAAATTTGGCTACAAAAAACACATTTTCCTCACATTTCGGTGACAGAAAGTTCTGGAATCTGAGAGGAGCCACAAATTTCCTTCCACCCAGCGTTCCCCCAAGTCTCCCGATAAAAATGATACCTTACTTGTGTGGGTAAGCCTAGCGCCCGCGACAGGAAATGCCCCAAAACACAACGTGGACACATCCCATTTTTTGACAGAAAACAGAGGAAAGTGCCTACCTGTAGATTTTGGCCTTTAGCTCAGCCGGCACCTAGGGAAACCTACCAAACCTGTGGATTTATGAAAACTAGAGACCTAGGGGAATCCAAGATGGGGTGAGTTGTGGGCCTCTGACCAGGTTCTGTTACCCGGAATCCTTTGCAAACCTCAAAATTTGACTAAAAAAACACATTTTCCTCACATTTCGGTGACAGAAAGTTCTGGAATCTGAGAGGAACCACAAATTTCCTTCCAACCAGCATTCCTCCAAGTCTCCCGATAAAAATGATACCTAACTTGTGTGGGTAGGCCTAGCGCCGGCGACAGGAAATGCCCCAAAACACAACGTGGACACATCCCAATTTTTGACAGAAAACAGAGGTGTTTTTTGCAAAGTGCCTACCTGTAGATTTTGACCTTTAGCTCAGCCGGCACCTAGGGAAACCTACCAAACCTGTGGATTTATGAAAACTAGAGACCTAGGGGAATCCAAGATGGGGTGAGTTGTGGGCCTCTGACCAGGTTCTGTTACCCGGAATCCTTTGCAAACCTCAAAATTTGACTAAAAAAAACACATTTTCCTCACATTTCGGTGACAGAAAGTTCTGGAATCTGAGAGGAACCACAAATTTCCTTCCAACCAGCATTCCTCCAAGTCTCCCGATAAAAATGATACCTCACTTGTGTGGGTAGGCCTAGCGCCGGCGACAGGAAATGCCCCAAAACACAACGTGGACACATCCCAATTTTTGACAGAAAACAGAGGTGTTTTTTGCAAAGTGCCTACCTGTAGATTTTGGCCTCTAGCTCAGCCAGCACCTAGGCAAACCTACCAAACCTGTGCATTTTTTTAAACTAGAGACCTAGGGGAATCCAAGATGGGGTGATTTGTGGGGCTCTGACCAGGTTCTGTTACCCAGAATCCTCTGCAAACCTCACAATTTGGCTACAAAAAACACATTTTCCTCACATTTCGGTGACAGAAAGTTCTGGAATCTGAGAGGAGCCACAAATTTCCTTCCACCCAGCATTCCTCCAAGTCTCCTGATAAAAATGATACCTTACTTGTGTGGGTAGGCCGAGCGCCCGTGACAGGAAATGCCCCAAAACACAACATGGACACATCCCATTTTTTGACAGAAAACAGAGGAAAGTGCCTACCTGTAGATTTTGGCCTTTAGCTCAGCCGGCACCTAGGGAAACCTACCAAACCTGTGGATTTATGAAAACTAGAGACCTAGGGGAATCCAAGATGGGGTGAGTTGTGGGCCTCTGACCAGGTTCTGTTACCCGGAATCCTTTGCAAACCTCAAAATTTGACTAAAAAAACACATTTTCCTCACATTTCGGTGACAGAAAGTTCTGGAATCTGAGAGAAACCACAAATTTCCTTCCACCCAGCATTCCTCCAAGTCTCCCGATAAAAATGATACCTCACTTGTGTGGGTAGGCCTAGCGCCGGCGACAGGAAATGCCCCAAAACACAACGTGGACACATCCCAATTTTTGACAGAAAACAGAGGTGTTTTTTGCAAAGTGCCTACCTGTAGATTTTGGCCTCTAGCTCAGCCAGCACCTAGGAAAACCTACCAAACTTGTGTATTTTTGAAAATTAGAGACCTAGGGGAATCCATGATGGGGTGATTTGTGGGGCTCTGACCAGGTTCTGTTACCCAGAATCCTTAGAAAACCTCAAAATTTGGCTACAAAAAACACATTTTCCTCACATTTCGGTGACAGAAAGTTCTGGAATCTGAGAGGAGCCACAAATTTCCTTCCACCCAGCGTTCCCCCAAGTCTCCCGATAAAAATGATACCTTACTTGTGTGGGTAAGCCTAGCGCCCGCGACAGGAAATGCCCCAAAACACAACGTGGACACATCCCATTTTTTGACAGAAAACAGAGGAAAGTGCCTACCTGTAGATTTTGGCCTTTAGCTCAGCCGGCACCTAGGGAAACCTACCAAACCTGTGGATTTATGAAAACTAGAGACCTAGGGAAATCCAAGATGGGGTGAGTTGTGGGCCTCTGACCAGGTTCTGTTACCCGGAATCCTTTGCAAACCTCAAAATTTGACTAAAAAAACACATTTTCCTCACATTTCGGTGACAGAAAGTTCTGGAATCTGAGAGGAACCACAAATTTCCTTCCAACCAGCATTCCTCCAAGTCTCCCGATAAAAATGATACCTCACTTGTGTGGGTAGGCCTAGCGCCGGCGACAGGAAATGCCCCAAAACACAACGTGGACACATCCCAATTTTTGACAGAAAACAGAGGTGTTTTTTGCAAAGTGCCTACCTGTAGATTTTGGCCTCTAGCTCAGCCAGCACCTAGGCAAACCTACCAAACCTGTGCATTTTTTTAAACTAGAGACCTAGGGGAATCCAAGATGGGGTGATTTGTGGGGCTCTGACCAGGTTCTGTTACCCAGAATCCTCTGCAAACCTCACAATTTGGCTACAAAAAACACATTTTCCTCACATTTCGGTGACAGAAAGTTCTGGAATCTGAGAGGAGCCACAAATTTCCTTCCACCCAGCATTCCTCCAAGTCTCCTGATAAAAATGATACCTTACTTGTGTGGGTAGGCCGAGCGCCCGCGACAGGAAATGCCCCAAAACACAACATGGACACATCCCATTTTTTGACAGAAAACAGAGGAAAGTGCCTACCTGTAGATTTTGGCCTTTAGCTCAGCCGGCACCTAGGAAAACCTACCAAACTTGTGTATTTTTGAAAATTAGAGACCTAGGGGAATCCAAGATGGGGTGATTTGTGGGGCTCTGACCAGGTTCTGTTACCCAGAATCCTTTGAAAACCTCAAAATTTGGCTACAAAAAACACATTTTCCTCACATTTCGGTGACAGAAAGTTCCGGAATCTGAGAGGAGCCACAAATTTCCTACCACCCAGCGTTCCCCCAAGTCTCCCGATAAAAATGATACCTTACTTGTGTGGGTAAGCCTAGCGCCCGCGACAGGAAATGCCCCAAAACACAACGTGGACACATCCCATTTTTTGACAGAAAACAGAGGAAAGTGCCTACCTGTAGATTTTGGCCTTTAGCTCAGCCGGCACCTAGGGAAACCTACCGAACCTGTGGATTTATGAAAACTAGAGACCTAGGGGAATCCAAGATGGGGTGAGTTGTGGGCCTCTGACCAGGTTCTGTTACCCGGAATCCTTTGCAAACCTCAAAATTTGACTAAAAAAACACATTTTCCTCACATTTCGGTGACAGAAAGTTCTGGAATCTGAGAGGAACCACAAATTTCCTTCCAACCAGCATTCCTCCAAGTCTCCCGATAAAAATGATACCTCACTTGTGTGGGTAGGCCTAGCGCCGGCGACAGGAAATGCCCCAAAACACAACGTGGACACATCCCAATTTTTGACAGAAAACAGAGGTGTTCTTTGCAAAGTGCCTACCTGTAGATTTTGGCCTCTAGCTCAGCCAGCACCTAGGCAAACCTACCAAACCTGTGCATTTTTTTAAACTAGAGACCTAGGGGAATCCAAGATGGGGTGATTTGTGGGGCTCTGACCAGGTTCTGTTACCCAGAATCCTCTGCAAACCTCACAATTTGGCTACAAAAAACACATTTTCCTCACATTTCGGTGACAGAAAGTTCTGGAATCTGCGAGGAGCCACAAATTTCCTTCCACCCAGCATTCCTCCAAGTCTCCTGATAAAAATGATACCTTACTTGTGTGGGTAGGCCGAGCGCTCGCGACAGGAAATGCCCCAAAACACAACATGGACACATCCCATTTTTTGACAGAAAACAGAGGAAAGTGCCTACCTGTACATTTTGGCCTTTAGCTCAGCCGGCACCTAGGGAAACCTACCAAACCTGTGGATTTATGAAAACTAGAGACCTAGGGGAATCCAAGATGGGGTGAGTTGTGGGCCTCTGACCAGGTTCTGTTACCCGGAATCCTTTGCAAACCTCAAAATTTGACTAAAAAAACACATTTTCCTCACATTTCGGTGACAGAAAGTTCTGGAATCTGAGAGAAACCACAAATTTCCTTCACCCAGCATTCCTCCAAGTCTCCCGATAAAAATGATACCTCACTTGTGTGGGTAGGCCTAGCGCCGGCGACAGGAAATGCCCCAAAACACAACGTGGAAACATCCCAATTTTTTACAGAAAACAGAGGTGTTTTTTGCAAAGTGCCTACCTGTAGATTTTGGTCTCTAGCTCAGCCAGCACCTAGGAAAACCTACCAAACTTGTGTATTTTTGAAAAATAGAGACCTAGGGGAATCCATGATGGGGTGATTTGTGGGGCTCTGACCAGTTTCTGTTACCCAGAATCCTTTGAAAACCTCAAAAGTTTGGCTAAAAAAACACTTTTTCCTCACATTTCGGTGACAGAAAGTTCTGGGATCTGAGAGGAGCCACAAATTTCCTTCCACCCAGCGTTCCCCCAAGTCTCCCGATATAAAATGATACCTCACTTGTGTGGGTAGGCCGAGCGCCCGCGACAGGAAATGCCCCAAAACACAACATGGACACATCCCATTTTTTGACAGAAAACAGAGGTGTTTTTTGCTAAGTGCCTACCTGTAGATATTGGCCTCTTGCTCAGCCGGCACCTCGGGAAACCTACCAAAACCTGTGCAATTTTTTAAAACTAGAGACCTAGGGGAATCCAAGATGGGTTGACTTGTGGGGCTCTGACCAGGTTTTGTTACCCAGAATCCTCTGCAAACCTCAAAATGTGGCTAAAAAACACGAGTTTCCTCACATTTCAGTGATAGAAAGTTCTGGAATCTGAGAGGAGCCACAAATTTCCTTCCACACAGCATTCCTTCAAGTCTCCTGATAAAAATGATACCTTACTTGTGTGGGTAAGCCTAGCGCCCGCGACAGGAAATGCCCCAAAACACAACGTGGGACACATCCCATTTTTTGACAGAAAACAGAGGAAAGTGCCTACCTGTAGATTTTGGCCTTTAGCTCAGCCGGCACCTAGGGAAACCTACCAAACCTGTGGATTTATGAAAACTAGAGACCTAGGGGAATCCAAGATGGGTGTGAGTTGTGGGCCTCTGACCAGGTTTCTGTTACCCGGAATCCTTTGCAAACCTCAAAATTTGACTAAAAAAACACATTTTCCTCACATTTCGGTGACTGAAAGTTCTGGAATCTATGATGAACCAACAAATTTCCTTCCACCCAGCATTCCTCCAAGGTCTCCCGATAAAAATGATACCTCACTTGTGTGGGTAGGCTAGCGTCGGCGACAGGAAATGCCCCAAAACACAACGTTGGACACATCCCAATTTTTGACAGAAAACAGAGGTGTTTTTTGCAAAGTGCCTACCTGTAGATTTTGGCCTCTAGCTCAGCCAGCACCTAGGAAAACCTACCAACTTGTGTATTTTTGAAATTAGAGACCTAGGGGAATCCATGATGGGGTTGATTTGTGGGGCTCTGACCAGGTTCTGTTACCCAGAAATCCTTTGCAAACCTCAAAATTTGGCTAAAAAACACGTTCTCCTCACATTTCGGTGATAGAACGTTCTGGAATCTGAGAGAAGCCACAATTTTCCCTTTCCACCCAGCGCTCCCGCAAGTCTCCCGATAAAAATGATACCTTACTTGTGTGGGTAGCCCTAGCACCCGCGACAGGAAGTGCCCCAAAACAGAACGTGGACCAATCCCATTTTTTGTCAGAAAACAGAGGTGTTTTTTGCAAAGTGCCTACCTGTAGATTTTGGCCTTTAGCTCAGGCGGCACCTAGGGAAACCTACCAAACCTGTGCATTTTTGAAAACTAGAGACCTAGGGGAATACAAGATGGGGTGACTTGTGGGCCTCTGACCAGGTTCTGTTACCCAGAATCCTTTGCAAACCTCAAATTTGGCTAAAAAAACACATTTTTCTCACATTTCGGTGACAAAAAGTTCTGGAATCTGAGAGGAACCACAAATTTCCTTCCACCCAGCATTCCTCCAAGGCCCCTGATAAAAAATATACCTCACTTGAGTGGGTAGGCCTAGCGCCCGCAAGAGGAAATGCCCCAAAACACAACGTGGACACATCCAATTTTTTGGACGAAAACAGAGGTGTTTTTTTGCAAAGTTGCCTACCTGTAGATTTTGGCCTCTTGCTCAGCCAGCACCTAGGGAAACCTACCAAACCTGTGCATTTTTTGAAAATTAGAGACCTAGGGGAATCCATGATGGGGTGACTTGTGGGGCTCTGACTAGGTTCTGTTACCAGGAATCCTTTGAAAACCTTACAATTTGGCTAAAAAACACTTTTTCCTCACATTTCGGTGACAGAAAGTTCTGGAATCTGAGAGGAGCCACAAATTTCCTTCCACCAGCGCTCCCGCAAGTCTCCCGATAAAAATGATACCTTACTTGTGTGGGTAGCCTTAGCACCCGCGACAGGAAGTGCCCTAAAACTGGACGTGGACACATCCCATTTTTTTGTCAGAAAACAGAGGTGTATTTTGCAAAGTGCCTACCTGTAGATTTTGACCTTTTGGCTCAGCCGCACCTAGGAAAACCTACCAAACCTGTACATTTTTTGAAAACTAGAGACCTAGGGGAATCCATGATGGGGTGACTTGTGGGACTCTGACCAGGTTCTGTTACCCAGAATCCTTTGCAAACCTCAAAATCTGGCTAAAAAAAACACATTTTCCTCACATTTCGGTGACAGAAAGTTCTGGAATCTTGAGAGGAACCACAAATTGTCCTTCCACCCAGCATTCCTCCACAGACTCCCGATAAAAATGATAGCTCGCTTGTGTGGGTAGGCCAAGCGCCCGCTACATGAAATGCCCCAAAACACAACCAGGGCACATCAAATTTTTTGACAGAAAACAGAGGTGTTTTTTGAAAAGTGTCTACCTGTAGATTTTGGGCCTCTAGCTCAGCCAGCGCCTAGGGAAACCTACCAAACTTGTGCAATTTTGAAAAATTAGAGACTTAGGGGAATCCAAGATGGGGTGACTTGTGGGGCTCTGACCTGGTTCTGTTACCCAGAATCCTATGCAAACCTCAAAATTTGTCTAAAAAACACGTTTTTCCTCACATTTTGGTGTCAGAAAGTCCTGGAATCTGAGAGGAGCCACAAATTTCCTTCCACCCAGGGTTCCCCCAAGGTCTCCCCGATAAAAATGATACCTCACTTGTGTGGGTAGGCCTAGCTTCCACAGCAGGAAATGCCCCAATACACTATGTGGACACATCGCATTTTTTGACAGAAACAGAGGTGTTTTTTGCAAAGTGCCTACCTGTAGATTTTGGCCTTTAGCTCAGCCAGGCACCTAGTTGAAACCCACCAAAGCTGTGCATTTTTGAAAACTAGAGATGTAGCGGAATCCAAGATGGGGTGACTTGTGGGCCTCTGACCTGGTTCTGTTACTGAGAATCCTTTGCAACCTCAAAATTTGGCTAAACAAAACCATTTTCCTCACATTTCGGTGACAGAAAGTTCTGGAATCTGAGAGGGAGCCACAAATTTCCTTCCACCCAGCGTTCCCCCCAAGTCTCCCGATAAAATTATACCTCAATTGTGTGGGTAGGCCTAGCGTCCACGACAGGAAATGCCCCAAAACAAAACTTGGACACATCACATTTTTTGACAGAAAACAGAGGTATTTTTTGCAAAGTGCCTACCTGGAGATATTGGCCTCTTCCTCAGCCGGAACCTAGGGAAACCTACCAAACCTGTGCATTTTTTAAAACTAGAGACCTCGGGGAATCCAAGATGGGGTGACTTGTGGGGCTCTGACCAGGTTCTGTTTACCCAGAATCCTTTGCAAACCTCCAAATTAGGCTAAAAAACACATTTTCCTCACATTTCGGTGACAGAAAGCTCTGGAATCTGAGAGGAACCACAAATTTCCTTCCACCCCAGCATTCCTCCTAGTCTCCCGATAAAAAATGATACCTCACTTGTGTGGGTAGGCCTAGCGCCCGTGATAGGAAATGCCCCAAAACACAACGTGGACACATCAAATTTTTTGACCAGAAAACAGGTGTTTTTTGCAAAGTGTCTACCTGTAGATTTTGGCCTCTAGCTCATCTAGTGCCTAGGAAACCTACCAAAGCAGTGCATTGTTCAAAACTAGAGACCTAGGGGAATCCAAGATGGGGTGACTTGTGGGCCTCTGACCAGGTTCTGTTACCCAGAATCCTTTGCAAACCTCAACATTTGGCTAAAAAAACACATTTTCCTCACATTTCGGTGACAGAAAGTTCTGTAATCTGAGAGGAACCACAAATGTCCTTACACCCAGCATTCCCCCCAAGTCTCCCGATAAAAATGATACCTCACTATTGTGTGGATAGGCCTAACGCCCGCGATAGGAAATGCCCCAAAACACAACGTGGACACGTCAAATTTTTTGACAGAAAACAGAGGTGTTTTTTTGCAAAGTGCCTACCTGTAGATTTTGACCTTTAGCTCAGACGGCACCTAGGAAAACCTACCAAACCTGTGCATTTTTGAAAATTAGAGACCTTGGGGAATCCATGATGTGGTGATTTGTGGGGCTCTGACCAGGTTCTCTTACCCAGAATCCTTTGCAAACCTCAAAGTTTGGCTAAAAAAACACATTTTGCTCACATTTCGGTGACAGAAAGTTCTGGAATCTGAGAGGAGCCACAAATTTCCTTCCACACAGCGTTCCCCCAAATCTCGCGATAAAAATGATACCTCACTTGTGTGGGTAGGCCTAGCGCCCGCGACAGGAAATGCCCCAAAATTCAACGTGGACACATCCCATTTTTTGACAGAAAACAGAGTTTTTTTTTGCAAAGTGCCTACCTGTAGATGTTGGCCTTTAGCTCAGCCGGCACCTAGGGAAACGTTCCAAACCTGTGGATTTTTGAAAACTAGAGACCTAGGGGAATCCAAGATGGGGTGACTTGTGGGCCTCTGACCAGGTTCTGTACCCCGAATCCTTTGCAAACCTCAAAATTTGACTAAAACAACACATTTTCCTCACACTTCGGTGACAGAAAGTTCTGGAATCTGAGAGGAACCACAAATTTCCTTCCACCCAGCATTCCCCCAAGTCTCCCGATAAAAATGATACCTCACTTGTGTGGGTAGGCCTAGCGCCCGCGACAGGAAATGCCCCAAAACACAACGTGGACACATCACATTTTTTGACAGAAAACAGAGGTGTTTTTTGCAAAGTGCCTACCTGTAGATTTTGGTCTCTAGCTCAGCCAACACCTAGGAAAACCTACCAAACCTATGCATTTTTGAAAAATAGAGACCAAGGGGAATCCATGATGGGGTGACTTGTGGGGCTCTGACCATGTTCTGTTACCCAGAATCCTTTGAAAACCTCAAAATTTGCCTAAAAAAACACTTTTTCCTCACATTTCGGTGACAGAAAGTTCTGGAATCTGAGAGGAGCCACAAATTTCCTTCCGCACAGCGTTCCCCCAAATCTCGCGATAAAAATGATACCCCACTTGTGTGGGTAGGCTGAGCGCCCACCGACAGGAAATGCCCCAAAACACAACGTGGACACATCGCATTTTTTGACAGAAAACAGATGTGTATTTTGCAAAGTGCCTACCTGTAGATTTTGACCTTTAGCTCAGCCGGCACCTAGGGAAACCTACCAAACCTGTGCATTTTTGAAAACTAGAGACCTAGGGGAATCCAAGGTGGGGTGACTTGAGGGGCTCTGACCAGGTTCTGTTACCCAGAATCCTTTGCAAACCTCAAAATTTGGCTAAAAAAACACGTTTTCCTCACATTTCGGTGACAGAAAGTTCTGGAATCTGAGAGGAGCCACAAATTTCCTTCCACCATACGCTCCCGCAAGTCCCCCTATAAAAATGATACCTTACTTGTGTGGGTAGCCCTAGCACCCGCGACAGGAAGTGCCCCAAAACAGAACGTGGACACATCCCATTTTTTGTCAGAAAACAGAGGTGTTTTTTCCAAAGTGCCTACCTGTAGATTTTGGCCTTTAGCTCAGCCGGCACCTAGGGAAACATACCAAACCTGTGCATTTTTGAAAACTAGAGACCTAGGGGAATACAAGATGGGGTGACTTGTGGGCCTCTGACCAGGTTCTGTTACCCAGAATCCTTTGCAAACCTCAAAATGTGGCTAAAAAAAACAAATTTTCCTCACATTTCGGTGACAAAAAGTTCTGGAATCTGAGAGGAACCACAAATGTCCTTCCACCCAGCATTCCTCCAAGGCCCCTGATAAAAATGATACCTCACTTGTGTGGGTAGGCCTAGCGCCCGTGACAGGAAATGCCCCAAAACACAACGTGGACACATCCAATTTTTTGACAGAAAACAGAGTTGTTTTTTTGCAAAGTGCCTACTTGTAGATTTTGGCCTCTTGCTCAGCCATCACCTAGGGAAACCTACCAAACCTGTGCATTTTTGAAAATTAGAGACCTAGGGGAATCCATGATGTGGGTGACTTGTGGAGCTCTGAGTAGGTTCTGTTACTCAGAATCCTTTGAAAACCTTAAAATTTGGCTAAAAAAAACACTTTTTCCTCACATTTCGGTGACAGAAAGTTCTGGAATCTAGAGGAGCCACAAATTTCCTTCCACACAGTGTTCCCCCAAATCTCGCGATAAAAATGATACCTCACTTGTGTGGGTAGGCCGAACGCCCACCGACAGGAAATGCCCCAAAACACAACGTGGACACATCGCATTTTTTGACAGAAAACAGAGGTGTATTTTGCAAAGTGCCTACCTGTAGATTTTGACCTTTTGGCTCAGCCGGCACCTAGGAAAACCTACCAAACCTGTACATTTTTGAAAACTAGAGACCTAGGGGAATCCATGATGGGGTGACTTGTGGGACTCTGACCAGGTTCTGTTACCCAGAATCCTTTGCAAACCTCAAAATCTGGCTAAAAAAACACATTTTCCTCACATTTCGGTGACAGAAAGTTCTGGAATCTGAGAGGAACCACAAATTTCCTTCCACCCAGCATTCCTCCAAGACTCCCGATAAAAATGATACCTCGCTTGTGTGGGTAGGCCAAGCGCCCGCTACATGAAATGCCCCAAAACACAACCAGGGCACATCAAATTTTTTGACAGAAAACAGAGGTGTTTTTTGAAAAGTGTCTACCTGTAGATTTTGGCCTCTAGCTCAGCCACCGCCTAGGGAAACCTACCAAACTTGTGCAATTTTTAAAATTAGAGACTTAGGGGAATCCAAGATGGGGTGACTTGTGGGGCTCTGACCTGGTTCTGTTACCCAGAATCCTATGCAAACCTCAAAACTTGTCTAAAAAACACGTTTTCCTCACATTTTGGTATCAGAAAGTTCTGGAATCTGAGAGGAGCCACAAATTTCCTTCCACCCAGGGTTCCCCCAAGTCTCCCGATAAAAATGATACCTCACTTGTGTGGGTAGGCCTAGCTTCCGCAGCAGGAAATGCCCCAATACACTATGTGGCCACATCGCATTTTTTGACAGAAAACAGAGGTGTTTTTTGCAAAGTGCCTACCTGTAGATTTTGGCCTTTAGCTCAGCCGGCACCTAGGGAAACCTACCAAAGCTGTGCATTTTTTAAAACTAGAGACGTACCGGAATCCAAGATGGGGTGACTTGTGGGCCTCTGACCAGGTTCTGCTACTGAGAATCCTTTGCAAACCTCAAAATTTGGCTAAACAAAACCATTTTCCTCACATTTCGGTGACAGAAAGTTCTGGAATCTGAGAGGAGCCACAAATTTCCTTCCACCCAGCGTTCCCCCAAGTCTCCCGATAAAAATTATACCTCAATTGTGTGGGTAGGCCTAGCGTCCACGACAGGAAATGCCCCAAAACAAAACGTGGACACATCACATTTTTTGACAGAACACAGAGGTATTTTTTGCAAAGTGCCTACCTGTAGATATTGGCCTCTTCCTCAGCCGGAACCTAGGGAAACCTACCAAACCTGTGCATTTTTTAAAACTAGAGACGTACCGGAATCCAAGATGGGGTGACTTGTGGGGCTCTGACCAGGTTCTGTTACCCAGAATCCTTTGCAAACCTCCAAATTAGGCTAAAAAAACACATTTTCCTCACATTTCGGTGACAGAAAGCTCTGGAATCTGAGAGGAACCACAAATTTCCTTCCACCCAGCATTCCTCCTAGTCTCCCGATAAAAATGATACCTCACTTGTGTGGGTAGGCTAGCGCCCGCGATAGGAAATGCCCCAAAACACAACGTGGACACATCAAATTTTTTGACAGAAAACAGGTGTTTTTTGCAAAGTGTCTACCTGTAGATTTTGGCCTCTAGCTCATCTAGCGCCTACGGAAACCTACAAAGCAGTGCATTGTTCAAAACTAGAGACCTAGGCGAATCCAAGATGGGGGTGACTTGTGGGCCTCTGACCAGGTTCTGTTACCCAGAATCCTTTGCAAACCTCAACATTTGGCTAAAAAAACACATTTTCCTCACATTTCGGTGACAGAAAGTTCTGTAATCTGAGAGGAACCACAAATGTCCTTCCACCCAGCATTCCTCCAAGTCTCCCGATAAAAATGATACCTCACTTGTGTGGGTAGGCCTAACGCCCGCGATAGGAATTGCCCCAAAACACAACGTGGACACGTCAAATTTTTTGACAGAAAACAGAGGTGTTTTTTGCAAAGTGCCTACCTGTAGATTTTGACCTTTAGCTCAGCCGGCACCTACGAAAACCTACCAAACCTGTGCATTTTGAAAATTAGAGACCTTGGGGAATCCATGATGGGGTGATTTGTGGGGCTCTGACCAGGTTCTCTTACCCAGAATCCTTTGCAAACCTCAAAGTTTGGCTAAAAAAACACGTTTTGCTCACATTTCGGTGACAGAAAGTTCTAAAATCTGAGAGGAGCCACAAATTTCCTTCCACACAGCGTTCCCCCAAATCTCGCGATAAAAATGATACCTCACTTGTGTGGGTAGGCCTAGCGCCCGCGACAGGAAATGCCCCAAAAACACAACGTGGACACATCCCATTTTTTGACAGAAAACAGAGTTTTTTTTTGCAAAGTGCCTACTTGTAGATTTTGGCCTTTAGCTCAGCCGGCACCTAGGGAAACGTACCAAACCTGTGGATTTTTTAAAACTAGAGACCTAGGGGAATCCACGATGGGGTGACTTGTGGGCCTCTGACCAGGTTCTGTTACCCAGAATCCCTTTGCAAACCTCAAAATTTGACTAAAAAAACACATTTTCCTCACACTTCGGTGACGGAAAGTTCTGGAATCTGAGAGGAACCACAAATTTCCTTCCACCCAGCATTCCCCCCAAGTCTCCCGATAAAAATGATACCTCACTTGTGTGGGTAGGCCTAGCGCCCGCGACAGGAAATGCCCCAAAACACAACGTGGACACATCACATTTTTTGACAGAAAACAGAGGTGTTTTTTTGCAAAGTGCCTACCTGTAGATTTTTGTCTCTAGCTCAGCAAACACCTAGGAAAACCTACCAAACCTATGCATTTTTTAAAATTAGAGACCAAGGGGAATCCATGATGGGGTGACTTGTGGGGCTCTGACCATGTTCTGTTACCCAGAATCCTTTGAAAACCTCAAAATTTGCCTAAAAAAACACTTTTTCCTCACATTTCGGTGACAGAAAGTTCTGGAATCTGAGAGGAGCCACAAATTTCCTTCCGCACAGCGTTCCCCCAAATCTCGCGATAAAAATGATACCCCACTTGTGTGGGTAGGCTGAGCGCCCACCGACAGGAAATGCCCCAAAACACAACGTGGACACATCGCATTTTTTGACAGAAAACAGAGGTGTATTTTGCAAAGTGCCTACCTGTAGATTTTGACCTTTAGCTCAGCCGGCACCTAGGGAAACCTACCAAACCTGTGCATTTTTTGAAAACTAGAGACCTAGGGGAATCAAGGTGGGGTGACTTGTGGGGCTCTGACCAGGTTCTGTTACCCAGAATCCTTTGCAAACCTCAAAATTTGGCTAAAAAAACACGTTTTCCTCACATTTCGGTGACAGAAAGTTTCTGGAATCTGAGAGGAGCCACAAATTTCCTTCCACCCTGCGCTCCCGCAAGTCCCCCTATAAAAATGAGACCTTACTTGTGTGGGTAGCCCTAGCACCCGCGACAGGAAGTGCCCCAAAACACAACGTGGACACATCCCATTTTTTGACAGAAAACAGAGTTTTTTTTTGCAAAGTGCCTACTTGTAGATTTTGGCCTTTAGCTCAGCCGGCACCTAGGGAAACGTACCAAACCTGTGGATTTTTTAAAACTAGAGACCTAGGGGAATCCAAGATGGGGTGACTTGTGGGCCTCTGACCAGGTTATGTTACCCAGAATCCTTTGCAAACCTCAAAATGTGGCTAAAAAAACACATTTTCCTCACATTTTGGTGACAAAAAGTTCTGGAATCTGAGAGGAACCACAAATTTCCTTCCACCCAGCATTCCTCCAAGGCCCCTGATAAAAATGATACCTCACTTGTGTGGGTAGGCCTAGCGCCCGCGACAGGAAATGCCCCAAAACACAACGTGGACACATCCAATTTCTTGAAAGAAAACAGAGGTGTTTTTTTGCAAAGTGCCTACCTGTAGATTTTGGCCTCTTGCTCAGCCAGCACCTAGGGAAACCTACCAAACCTGTGCATTTTTTAAAATTAGAGACCTAGGGGAATCCATGATGGGGTGACTTGTGGGGCTCTGACCAGGTTCTGTTACCCAGAATCCTTTGAAAACCTTAAAATGTGGCTAAAAAAACACTTTTTCCTCACATTTCGGTGACAGAAAGTTCTGGAATCTGAGAGGAACCACAAATTTCCTTCCACCCAGCATTCCTCCAAGGCCCCTGATAAAAATGATACCTCACTTGTGTGGCTAGGCTGAGCGCCCACCGACAGGAAATGCCCCAAAACACAACGTGGACACATCGCATTTTTTGACAGAAAACAGAGGTGTATTTTGCAAAGTGCCTACCTGTAGATTTTGACCTTTTGGCTCAGCCGGCACCTAGGGAAACCTACCAAACCTGTGCATTTTTGAAAACTAGAGACCTAGGGGAATCCATGATGGGGTGACTTGTGGGCCTCTGACCAGGTTCTGTTACCAGAATCCTTTGCAAACCTCAAAATCTGGCTAAAAAAACACATTTTCCTCACATTTCGGTGACAGAAAGTTCTGGAATCTGAGAGGAACCACAAATTTCCTTCCACCCAGCATTCCTCCAAGTCTCCTGATAAAAATGATACCTCACTTGTGTGGGTAGGCCTAGCGCCCGTGACAGGAAATGCCCAAAAACACAACGTGGACACATCCCATTTTTTGACAGAAAACAGAGGTGTTTTTTGCAAAGTGCCTACCTGTAGATATTGGCCTCTCGCTCAGCCGGCACCTAGGGAAACCTACCAAACCTGTGCATTTTTTAAAACTAGAGACCTAGGGGAATCCAAGATAGGGTGACTTGTGGGCCTCTGACCAGGTTCTGTTACCCAGAATCCTTTGCAAACCTCAAAATTTGACTACAAAAACACATTTTCCTCACACTTCGGTGACAGAAAGTTCTGGAATCTGAGAGGAACCACAAATTTCCTTCCACCCAGCATTCCTCCAAGGCCCCTGATAAAAATGATACCTCACTTGTGTGGGTAGGCCTAGCGCCCGCGACAGGAAATGCCCCAAAACACAACGTGGACACATCCAATTTCTTGAAAGAAAATAGAGGTGTTTTTTTGCAAAGTGCCTACCTGTAGATTTTGGCCTCTTGCTCAGCCGGAACCTAGGGAAACCTACCAAACCTGTGCATTTTTGAAAATTAGAGACCTAGGGGAATCCATGATGGGGTGACTTGTGGGGCTCTGACCAGGTTCTGTTACCCAGAATCCTTTGCAAACCTCAAAATGTGGCTAAAAAACACGTTTTCCTCACAGTTCAGTGATAGAAAGTTCTGGAATCTGAGAGGAGCCACACATTTCCTTCCACCCAGCATTCCTCCAAGTCTCCTAATAAAAATGATACCTCACTTGTGTCCGTAAGCCTAGCGAGCGACAGAAAATGCCCCAAAACACAACGTGGACACATCCCATTTTTTGACAGAAAACAGAGGTGTTTTTTGCAAAGTGCCTACCTGTAGATTTTGGCCTTTAGCTCAGCCGGCACCTAGGGAAACTTACCAAACCTGTGGATTTTTGAAAACTAGAGACCTAGGGGAATCCAGGATGGGGTGACTTGTGGGCCTCTGACCAGGTTCTGTTACCCGGAATCCTTTGCAAACCTCAAATTTTGACTAAAAAAACACGTTTTCCTCACATTTCGGTGACAGAACGTTCTGGAATCTGAGAGGAACCAGAAATTTACTTCCACCCAGCATTCCTCCAAGTCTCCCGATAAAAATGATACCTCACTTGTGTGGGTAGGCCTAGCACCCGCGACAGGAAATGCCCAAAAACACAACGTGGACACATCCCTTTTTTTGACAGAAAACAGGTGTTTTTTGCAAAGTGTCTACCTGTAGATTTTGGCCTCTACCTCAGCCAGCGCCTAGGGAAACCTACCAAACTTGTGCAATTTTGAAAATTAGAGACTTAGGGGAATCCAAGATGGGGTGACTTGTGGGGCTTTGACCAGGTTCTGTTACCCAGAATCCTATGCAAACCTCAAAATTTGGCTAAAAACAAGTTTTCCTCACATTTTGGTGACAGAAAGTTCTGGAATCTGAGAGGAGCCACAAATTTCCTTCCACCCAGCGTTCCCCCAAGTCTCCCGATAAAAATGATACCTCACTTGTGTGGGTAGGCCTAGCGCCCGCGATAGGAAATGCCCCAAAACACAACGTGGACACGTCAAATTTTTTGACAGAAAACAGAGGTGTTTTTTGCAAAGTGCCTACATGTAGATTTTGGCCTTTAGCTCAGCCGGCACCTAGGGAAACCTACCAAACCTGTGGATTTTTGAAAACTAGAGACCTAGGGGAATCCAAGATGGGGTGACTTGTGGGCCTCTGACCAGGTTCTGTTACCTGGAATCCTTTGCAAACCTGAAAATGTGACTAAAAAAACACATTTTCCTCACATTTCAGTGACAGAAAGTTCTGGAATCTGAGAGGAACCACAAATTTCCTTCCACCCAGCATTCCTCCAAGTCTCCCAATAAAAATGATACCTCACTTGTGTGGGTAGGCCTAGCGCCCGCGACAGGAAATGCCCCCAACACAACATGGACACATCCCATTTTTTGACAGAAAACAGAGGTGTTCTTTGCAAAGTGCCTACCTGTAGATTTTGGCCTTTAGCGCAGCCGGCACCTAGGGAAACCTACCAAACCTGTGGATTTTTGAAAACTAGAGACCTAGGGGAATCCAAGATGGGGTGACTTGTGGGCCTTTGACCAGGTTCTGTTACCTGGAATCCTTTGCAAACCTGAAAAGGTGAATAAAAAAACACATTTTCCTCACATTTCAGTGACAGAAAGTTCTGGAATCTGAGAGGAACCACAAATTTCCTTCCACACAGTGTTCCCCCAAATCATGTGATAAAAATGATACCTCACTTGTGTGGCTAGGCTGAGCGCCCACCGACAGGAAATGCCCCAAAACACAACGTGGACACATCGCATTTTTTGACAGAAAACAGAGGTGTATTTTGCAAAGTGCCTACCTGTAGATTTTGACCTTTTGGCTCAGCCGGCACCTAGGGAAACCTACCAAACCTGTGCATTTTTGAAAACTAGAGACCTAGGGGAATCCATGATGGGGTGACTTGTGGGCCTCTGACCAGGTTCTGTTACTAGAATCCTTTGCAAACCTCAAAATCTGGCTAAAAAAACACATTTTCCTCACATTTCGGTGACAGAAAGTTCTGGAATCTGAGAGGAACCACAAATTTCCTTCCACCCAGCATTCCTCCAAGTCTCCTGATAAAAATGATACCTCACTTGTGTGGGTAGGCCTAGCGCCCGTGACAGGAAATGCCCAAAAACACAACGTGGACACATCCCATTTTTTGACAGAAAACAGAGGTGTTTTTTGCAAAGTGCCTACCTGTAGATATTGGCCTCTCGCTCAGCCGGCACCTAGGGAAACCTACCAAACCTGTGCATTTTTTAAAACTAGAGACCTAGGGGAATCCAAGATAGGGTGACTTGTGGGCCTCTGACCAGGTTCTGTTACCCAGAATCCTTTGCAAACCTCAAAATTTGACTACAAAAACACATTTTCCTCACACTTCGGTGACAGAAAGTTCTGGAATCTGAGAGGAACCACAAATTTCCTTCCACCCAGCATTCCTCCAAGGCCCCTGATAAAAATGATACCTCACTTGTGTGGGTAGGCCTAGCGCCCGCGACAGGAAATGCCCCAAAACACAACGTGGACACATCCAATTTCTTGAAAGAAAATAGAGGTGTTTTTTTGCAAAGTGCCTACCTGTAGATTTTGGCCTCTTGCTCAGCCGGAACCTAGGGAAACCTACCAAACCTGTGCATTTTTGAAAATTAGAGACCTAGGGGAATCCATGATGGGGTGACTTGTGGGGCTCTGACCAGGTTCTGTTACCCAGAATCCTTTGCAAACCTCAAAATGTGGCTAAAAAACACGTTTTCCTCACAGTTCAGTGATAGAAAGTTCTGGAATCTGAGAGGAGCCACACATTTCCTTCCACCCAGCATTCCTCCAAGTCTCCTAATAAAAATGATACCTCACTTGTGTCCGTAAGCCTAGCGAGCGACAGAAAATGCCCCAAAACACAACGTGGACACATCCCATTTTTTGACAGAAAACAGAGGTGTTTTTTGCAAAGTGCCTACCTGTAGATTTTGGCCTTTAGCTCAGCCGGCACCTAGGGAAACTTACCAAACCTGTGGATTTTTGAAAACTAGAGACCTAGGGGAATCCAGGATGGGGTGACTTGTGGGCCTCTGACCAGGTTCTGTTACCCGGAATCCTTTGCAAACCTCAAATTTTGACTAAAAAAACACATTTTCCTCACATTTCGGTGACAGAACGTTCTGGAATCTGAGAGGAACCAGAAATGTACTTCCACCCAGCATTCCTCCAAGTCTCCCGATAAAAATGATACCTCACTTGTGTGGGTAGGCCTAGCACCCGCGACAGGAAATGCCCAAAAACACAACGTGGACACATCCCTTTTTTTGACAGAAAACAGGTGTTTTTTGCAAAGTGTCTACCTGTAGATTTTGGCCTCTACCTCAGCCAGCGCCTAGGGAAACCTACCAAACTTGTGCAATTTTGAAAATTAGAGACTTAGGGGAATCCAAGATGGGGTGACTTGTGGGGCTTTGACCAGGTTCTGTTACCCAGAATCCTATGCAAACCTCAAAATTTGGCTAAAAACAAGTTTTCCTCACATTTTGGTGACAGAAAGTTCTGGAATCTGAGAGGAGCCACAAATTTCCTTCCACCCAGCGTTCCCCCAAGTCTCCCGATAAAAATGATACCTCACTTGTGTGGGTAGGCCTAGCGCCCGCGATAGGAAATGCCCCAAAACACAACGTGGACACGTCAAATTTTTTGACAGAAAACAGAGGTGTTTTTTGCAAAGTGCCTACATGTAGATTTTGGCCTTAAGCTCAGCCGGCACCTAGGGAAACCTACCAAACCTGTGGATTTTTGAAAACTAGAGACCTAGGGGAATCCAAGATGGGGTGACTTGTGGGCCTCTGACCAGGTTCTGTTACCTGGAATCCTTTGCAAACCTGAAAATGTGACTAAAAAAACACATTTTCCTCACATTTCAGTGACAGAAAGTTCTGGAATCTGAGAGGAACCACAAATTTCCTTCCACCCAGCATTCCTCCAAGTCTCCCAATAAAAATGATACCTCACTTGTGTGGGTAGGCCTAGCGCCCGCGACAGGAAATGCCCCCAACACAACATGGACACATCCCATTTTTTGACAGAAAACAGAGGTGTTCTTTGCAAAGTGCCTACCTGTAGATTTTGGCCTTTAGCTCAGCCGGCACCTAGGGAAACCTACCAAACCTGTGGATTTTTGAAAACTAGAGACCTAGGGGAATCCAAGATGGGGTGACTTGTGGGCCTTTGACCAGGTTCTGTTACCTGGAATCCTTTGCAAACCTGAAAATGTGAATAAAAAAACACATTTTCCTCACATTTCAGTGACAGAAAGTTCTGGAATCTGAGAGGAACCACAAATTTCCTTCCACCCAGCATTCCTCCAAGTCTCCCAATAAAAATGATACCTCACTTGTGTGGGTAGGCCTAGCGTCCGCAACAGGAAATGCCCCACAACACAACATGGACACATCCCATTTTTTGACAGAAAACAGAGGTGTTTTTTGCAAAGTGCCTACCTGTAGATTTTGGCCTGTAGCTCAGCCGACACCTAGGGAAAACTACCAAACCTGTGCATTTTGAAAACTAGAGACCTAGGTGAATCAAAGATGGGGTGACTTGTGGGGCTCTGACCAGGTTCTGTTACCCAGAATCCTTTGCAAGCCTCCAAATTAGGCTAAAAAACACATTTTCCTCACATTTCGGTGACAGAAAGCTCTGGAATCTGAGAGGAACCACAAATTTCCTTCCACCCAGCATTCCTCCTAGTCTCCCGATAAAAATGATACCTCACTTGTGTGGGTAGGCCTAGCGCCCGCGATAGGAAATGCCCCAAAACACAACGTGGACACATCAAATTATTTGACAGAAAACAGAGGTGTTTTTTGCAAAGTGTCTACCTGTAGATTTTGGCCTCTAGCTCATCTAGCGCCTAGGGAAACCTACCAAAGCAGTGCATTGTTCAAAACTAGAGACCTAGGGGAATCCAAGATGGGGTGACTTGTGGGCCTCTGACCAGGTTCTGTTACCCAGAATCCTTTGCAAACCTCAACATTTGGCTAAAAAAAACACATTTTCCTCACATTTCGGTGACAGAAAGTTCTGTAATCTGAGAGGAACCACAAATGTCCTTCCACCCAGCATTCCTCCAAGTCTCCCGATAAAAATGATACCTCACTTGTGTGGGTAGGCCTAACGCCCGCGATAGGAAATGCCCCAAAACACAACGTGGACACGTCAAATTTTTTGACAGGAAACAGAGGTGTTTTTTGCAAAGTGCCTACCTGTAGATTTTGACCTTTAGCTCAGCCGGCACCTAGGAAAACCTACCAAACCTGTGCATTTTTGAAAATTAGAGACCTTGGGGAATCCAAGATGGGGTGACTTGTGGGCCTCTGACCAGGTTCTGTTACCCAGAATCCTTTGCAAACCTCAAAATTTGACTAAAAAAACACATTTTCCTCACACTTCGGTGACAGAAAGTTCTGGAATCTGAGAGGAACCACAAATTTCCTTCCACCCAGCATTCCCCCAAGTCTCCCGATAAAAATGATACCTCACTTGTGTGGGTAGGCCTAGCGCCCGCGACAGGAAATGCCCCAAAACACAACGTGGACACATTACATTTTTTGACAGAAAACAGAGGTGTTTTTTGCAAAGTGCCTACCTGTAGATTTTGGTCTCTAGCTCAGCCAACACCTAGGAAAACCTACCAAACCTATGCATTTTTGAAAATTAGATACCAAGGGGAATCCATGATGGGGTGACGTGTGGGGCTCTGACCATGTTCTGTTACCCAGAATCCTTTGAAAACCTCAAAATTTGCCTAAAAAAACACTTTTTCCTCACATTTCGGTGACAGAAAGTTCTAGAATCTGAGAGGAGCCACAAATTTCCTTCCGCACAGCGTTCCCCCAAATCTCGCGATAAAAATGATACCCCACTTATGTGGGTAGGCTGAGCGCCCACCGACAGGAAATGCCCCAAAACACAACGTGGACACATCGCATTTTTTGACAGAAAACAGAGGTGTATTTTGCAAAGTGCCTACCTGTTGTGTTTTGGGGCATTTCCTATCGCGGGCGTTAGGCCTACCCACACAAGTGAGGTATCATTTTTATCGGGAGACTTGGAGGAATGCTGGGTGGAAGGACATTTGTGGTTCCTCTCAGATTACAGAACTTTCTGTCACCGAAATGTGAGGAAAATGTGTTTTTTTAGCCAAATGTTGAGGTTTGCAAAGGATTCTGGGTAACAGAACCTGGTCAGAGGCCCACAAGTCACCCCATCTTGGATTCCCCTAGGTCTCTAGTTTTGAACAATGCACTGCTTTGGTAGGTTTCCCTAGGCGCTAGATGAGCTAGAGGCCAAAATCTACAGGTAGACACTTTGCAAAAAACACCTCTGTTTTCTGTCAAAAAATTTGATGTGTCCACGTTGTGTTTTGGGGCATTTCCTATCGCGGGCGCTAGGCCTACCCACACAAGTGAGGTATCATTTTTATCGGGAGACTAGGAGGAATGCTGGGTGGAAGGAAATTTGTGGTTCCTCTCAGATTCCAGAGCTTTCTGTCACCAAAATGTGAGGAAAATGTGTTTTTTAGCCTAATTTGGAGGCTTGCAAAGGATTCTGGGTAACAGAACCTGGTCAGAGCCCCACAAGTCACCCCATCTTTGATTCCCCTAGGTCTCTAGTTTTCAAAATGCACAGGTTTGGTAGTTTTCCCTAGGTGTCGGCTGAGCTAGAGGCCAAAATCTACAGGTAGGCACTTTGCAAAAAACACCTCTGTTTTCTGTCAAAAAATGGGATGTGTCCATGTTGTGTTGTGGGGCATTTCCTGTTGCGGACGCTAGGCCTACCCACACAAGTGAGGTATCATTTTTATTGGGAGACTTGGAGGAATGCTGGGTGGAAGGAAATTTGTGGTTCCTCTCAGATTCCAGAACTTTCTGTCACTGAAATGTGAGGAAAATGTGTTTTTTTAGTCACATTTTCAGGTTTGCAAAGGATTCCAGGTAACAGAACCTGGTCAAAGGCCCACAAGTCACCCCATCTTGGATTCCCCTAGGTCTCTAGTTTACAAAAATCCACAGGTTTGGTAGGTTTCCCTAGGTGCCGGCTGAGCTAAAGGCCAAAATCTACAGGTAGGCACTTTGCAAAGAACACCTCTGTTTTCTGTCAAAAAATGGGATGTGTCCATGTTGTGTTGGGGGCATTTCCTGTCGCGGGCGCTAGGCCTACCCTCACAAGTGAGGTATCATTTTTATTGGGAGACTTGGAGGAATGCTGGGTGGAAGGAAATTTGTGGTTCCTCTCAGATTCCAGAACTTTCTGTCACTGAAATGTGAGGAAAATGTGTTTTTTTAGTCACATTTTCAGGTTTGCAAAGGATTCCAGGTAACAGAACCTGGTCAAAGGCCCACAAGTCACCCCATCTTGGATTCCCCTAGGTCTCTAGTTTTCAAAAATCCACAGGTTTGGTAGGTTTCCCTAGGTGCCGGCTGAGCTAAAGGCCAAAATCTACATGTAGGCACTTTGCAAAAAACACCTCTGTTTTCTGTCAAAAAATTTGACGTGTCCACGTTGTGTTTTGGGGCATTTCCTATCGCGGGCGCTAGGCCTACCCACACAAGTGAGGTATCATTTTTATCGGGAGACTTGGGGGAACGCTGGGTGGAAGGAAATTTGTGGCTCCTCTCAGATTCCAGAACTTTCTGTCACCAAAATGTGAGGAAAACTTGTTTTTAGCCAAATTTTGAGGTTTGCATAGGATTCTGGGTAACAGAACCTGGTCAAAGCCCCACAAGTCACCCCATCTTGGATTCCCCTAAGTCTCTAATTTTCAAAATTGCACAAGTTTGGTAGGTTTCCCTAGGCGCTGGCTGAGGTAGAGGCCAAAATCTACAGGTAGACACTTTGCAAAAAACACCTGTTTTCTGTCAAAAAAAGGGATGTGTCCACGTTGTGTTTTTGGGCATTTCCTGTCGCGGGTGCTAGGCCTACCCACACAAGTGAGGTATCATTTTTATCGGGAGACTTGGAGGAATGCTGGGTGGAAGTAAATTTCTGGTTCCTCTCAGATTCCAGAACGTTCTGTCACCGAAATGTGAGGAAAACGTGTTTTTTTAGTCAAAATTTGAGGTTTGCAAAGGATTCCGGGTAACAGAACCTGGTCAGAGGCCCACAAGTCACCCCATCCTGGATTCCCCTAGGTCTCTAGTTTTCAAAAATCCACAGGTTTGGTAAGTTTCCCTAGGTGCCGGCTGAGCTAAAGGCCAAAATCTACAGGTAGGCACTTTGCAAAAAACACCTCTGTTTTCTGTCAAAAAATGGGATGTGTCCACGTTGTGTTTTGGGGCATTTTCTGTCGCTCGCTAGGCTTACGGACACAAGTGAGGTATCATTTTTATTAGGAGACTTGGAGGAATACTGGGTGGAAGGAAATGTGTGGCTCCTCTCAGATTCCAGAACTTTCTATCACTGAACTGTGAGGAAAACGTGTTTTTTAGCCACATTTTGAGGTTTGCAAAGGATTCTGGGTAACAGAACCTGGTCAGAGCCCCACAAGTCACCCCATCATGGATTCCCCTAGGTCTCTAATTTTCAAAAATGCACAGGTTTGGTAGGTTTCCCTAGGTTCCGGCTGAGCAAGAGGCCAAAATCTACAGGTAGGCACTTTGCAAAAAACACCTCTGTTTTCTGTCAAAAAATGGGATGTGTCCACGTTGTGTTTTGGGGCATTTCCTGTCGCGGGCGCTAGGCCTACCCACACAAGTGAGGTATCATTTTTATCGCGAGATTTGGGGGGAACGCTGTGTGGAAGGAAATTTGTGGTTCCTCTCACATTCCAGAACTTTCTGTCACCGAAGTGTGAGGAAAATGTGTTTTTTGAGTCATTTTTAGAGGTTTGCAAAGGATTCTGGGTAACAGAACCTGGTCAGAGGCCCACAAGTCACCCCATCTTGGATTCCCCTAGGTTTCTAGTTTTCACAAATCCACAGGTTTGGTACTTTTCCCTAGGTGCCGGCTGAGCTAAAGGCGAAAATCTACAGGTAGCCACTTTGCAAAAAAAAACTCTGTTTTCGGTCAAAGAATGGGATGTGTCCACGTTGTGTTTTGGGGCATTTCCTGTCGCGGGCGCTAGGCCTACCCACACAAGTGAGGTATCATTTTTATCAGGGGCCTTGGAGGAATGCTGGGTGGAAGGAAATTTGTGGTTCCTCTCAGATTCCAGAACTTTCTGTCACCGAAGTGTGAGGAAAATGTGTTTTTGTAGTCAAATTTTGAGGTTTGCAAAGGATTCTGGGTAACAGAACCTGGTCAGAGGCCCACAAGTCACCCTATCTTGGAATCCCCTAGGTCTCTAGTTTTAAAAAATGCACAGGTTTGGTAGGTTTCCCTAGGTGCCGGCTGAGCGAGAGGCCAATATCTACAGGTAGGCACTTTGCAAAAAACACCTCTGTTTTCTGTCAAAAAATGGGATGTGTCCACGTTGTGTTTTTGGGCATTTCCTGTCGCGGGCGCTAGGCCTACCCACACAAGTGAGGTATCATTTTTATCAGGAGACTTGGAGGAATGCTGGGTGGAAGGAAATTTGTGGTTCCTCTCAGATTCCAGAACTTTCTGTCACCGAAATGTGAGGAAAATGTGTTTTTTTAGCCAGATTTTGAGGTTTGCAAAGGATTCTGGTAACAGAACCTGGTCAGAGGCCCACAAGTCACCCCATCATGGATTCCCCTAGGTCTCTAGTTTTCAAAAATGCACAGGTTTGGTAGGTTTCCCTAGGTGCCGGCTGAGCCAAAAGGTCAAAATCTACAGGTAGGCACTTTGCAAAATACACCTCTGTTTTCTGTCAAAAAATGCGATGTGTCCACGTTGTGTTTTGGGGCATTTCCTGTCGGTGGGCGCTCAGCCTAGCCACACAAGTGAGGTATCATTTTTATCACATGATTTGGGGGAACACTGTGTGGAAGGAAATTTGTGGCTCCTCTCAGATTCCAGAACTTTCTGTCACCGAAATGTGAGGAAAAAGTGTTTTTTTAGCCACATTTTAAGGTTTTCAAAGGATTCTGGGTAACAGAACCTGGTCAGAGCCCCACAAGTCACCCCATCATGGATTCCCCTAGGTCTCTAATTTTAAAAAATGCACAGGTTTGGTAGGTTTCCCTAGGTGCTGGCTGAGCAAGAGGCCAAAATCTACAGGTAGGCACTTTGCAAAAAAACACCTCTGTTTTCTTTCAAGAAATTGGATGTGTCCACGTTGTGTTTTGGGGCATTTCCTGTCGCGGGCGCTAGGCCTACCCACACAAGTGAGGTATCATTTTTATCAGGGGCCTTGGAGGAATGCTGGGTGGAAGGAAATGTGTGGTTCCTCTCAGATTCCAGAACTTTCCGTCACCGAAATGTGAGGAAAATGTGTTTCTTTAGGCAAATTTTGAGGTTTTCAAAGGATTCTGGGTAACAGAACATGGTCAGAGCCCCACAAGTCACCCCATCATGGATTCCCCTTGGTCTCTAATTTTCAAAAATGCATAGGTTTGGTAGGTTTTCCTAGGTGTTGGCTGAGCTAGAGACAAAAATCTACAGGTAGGCACTTTGCAAAAAACACCTCTGTTTTATGTCAAAAAATGTGATGTGTCCACGTTGTGTTTTGGGGCATTTCCTGTCGCGGGCGCTAGGCCTACCCACACAAGTGAGGTATCATTTTTATCGGGAGACTTGGGGGAATGCTGGGTGGAAGGAAATTTGTGGTTCCTCTCAGATTCCAGAACTTTCCGTCACCGAAGTGTGAGGAAAATGTGTTTTTTTAGTCAAATTTTGAGGTTTGCAAAGGATTCTGGGTAACAGAACCTGGTCAGAGGCCCACAAGTCACCCCATCTTGGATTCCCCTAGGTCTCTAGTTTTCAAAAATCCAGAGGTTTGGTACGTTTCCCTAGGTGCCGGCTGATCTAAAGGCCAAAATCTACAGGTAGGCACTTTGCAAAAAAAACCTCTGTTTTCTGTCAAAAAATGGGATGTGTCCACGTTGTGTTTTGGGGCATTTCCTGTCGCGGGCGCTAGGCCTACCCACACAAGTGAGGTATAATTTTTATCGCGAGATTTGGGGGAACGCTGTGTGGAAGGAAATTTGTGGCTCCTCTCAGATTTTGGAACTTTCTGTCACCAAAATGTGAGCAAAACGTGTTTTTTTAGCCAAACTCTGAGGTTTGCAAAGGATTCTGGGTAAGAGAACCTGGTCAGAGCCCCACAAATCACCCCATCATGGATTCCCCAAGGTCTCTAATTTTCAAAAATGCACAGGTTTGGTAGGTTTTCGTAGGTGCCGGCTGAGCTAAAGGTCAAAATCTACAGGTAGGCACTTTGCAAAAAACACCTCTGTTTTCTGTCAAAAAATTTGACGTGTCCACGTTGTGTTTTGGGGCAATTCCTATCGCGGGCGTTAGGCCTACCCACACAAGTGAGGTATCATTTTTATCGGGAGACTTGGAGGAATGCTGGGTGGAAGGACATTTGTGGTTCCTCTCAGATTACAGAACTTTCTGTCACCGAAATGTGAGGAAAATGTGTTTTTTTAGCCAAATGTTGAGGTTTGCAAAGGATTCTGGGTAACAGAACCTGGTCAGAGGCCCACAAGTCACCCCATCTTGGATTCCCCTAGGTCTCTAGTTTTGAACAATGCACTGCTTTGGTAGGTTTCCGTAGGCGCTAGATGAGCTAGAGGCCAAAATCTACAGGTAGACACTTTGCAAAAAACACCTGTTTTCTGTCAAAAAATTTGATGTGTCCACGTTGTGTTTTGGGGCATTTCCTATCGCGGGCGCTAGGCCTACCCACACAATTGAGGTATAATTTTTATCGGGAGACTAGGAGGAATGCTGGGTGGAAGGAAATTTGTGGTTCCTCTCAGATTCCAGAGCTTTCTGTCACCGAAATGTGAGGAAAATGTGTTTTTTAGCCTAATTTGGAGGTTTGCAAAGGATTCTGGGTAACAGAACCTGGTCAGAGCCCCACAAGTCACCCCATCTTGGATTCCCCGAGGTCTCTAGTTCTAAAAAATGCACAGGTTTGGTAGGTTTCCCTAGGTTCCGGCTGAGGAAGAGGCCAATATCTACAGGTAGGCACTTTGCAAAAAATACCTCTGTGTTCTGTCAAAAAATGTGATGTGTCCACGTTTTGTTTTGGGGCATTTCCTGTCGTGGACGCTAGGCCTACCCACACAATTGAGGTATAATTTTTATCGGGAGACTTGGGGGAACGCTGGGTGGAAGGAAATTTGTGGCTCCTCTCAGATTCCAGAACTTTCTGTCACCGAAATGTGAGGAAAATGGTTTTGTTTAGCCAAATTTTGAGGTTTGCAAAGGATTCTCAGTAACAGAACCTGGTCAGAGGCCCACAAGTCACCCCATCTTGGATTCCGGTACGTCTCTAGTTTTAAAAAATGCACAGCTTTGGTAGGTTTCCCTAGGTGCCGGCTGAGCTAAAGGCCAAAATCTACAGGTAGGCACTTTGCAAAAAACACCTCTGTTTTCTGTCAAAAAATGCGATGTGGCCACATAGTGTATTGGGGCATTTCCTGCTGCGGAAGCTAGGCCTACCCACACAAGTGAGGTATCATTTTTATCGGGAGACTTGGGGGAACCCTGGGTGGAAGGAAATTTGTGGCTCCTCTCAGATTCCAGAACTTTCTGATACCAAAATGTGAGGAAAACGTGTTTTTTAGACAAATTTTGAGGTTTGCATAGGATTCTGGGTAACAGAACCAGGTCAGAGCCCCACAAGTCACCCCATCTTGGATTCCCCTAAGTCTCTAATTTTCAAAATTGCACAATTTTGGTAGGTTTCCCTAGGCGCTGGCTGAGCTAGAGGCCAAAATCTACAGGTAGACACTTTTCAAAAAACACCTCTGTTTTCTGTCAAAAAATTTGATGTGCCCTGGTTGTGTTTTGGGGCATTTCATGTAGCGGGCGCTTGGCCTACCCACACAAGCGAGGTATCATTTTTATCGGGAGTCTTGGAGGAATGCTGGGTGGAAGGAAATTTGTGGTTCCTCTCAGATTCCAGAACTTTCTGTCACCGAAATGTGAGGAAAATGTGTTTTTTTAGCCAGATTTTGAGGTTTGCAAAGGATTCTGGGTAACAGAACCTGGTCAGAGTCCCACAAGTCACCCCATCATGGATTCCCCTAGGTCTCTAGTTTTCAAAAATGTACAGGTTTGGTAGGTTTTCCTAGGTGCCGGCTGAGCCAAAAGGACAAAATCTACAGGTAGGCACTTTGCAAAATACACCTCTGTTTTCTGTCAAAAAATGCGATGTGTCCACGTTGTGTTTTGGGGCATTTCCTGTCGGTGGGCGTTCGGCCTACCCACACAAGTGAGGTATCATTTTTATCGCGAGATTTGGGGGAACACTGTGTGGAAGGAAATTTGTGGCTCCTCTAGATTCCAGAACTTTCTGTCACCGAAATGTGAGGAAAAAGTGTTTTTTTAGCCAAATTTTAAGGTTTTCAAAGGATTCTGAGTAACAGAACCTACTCAGAGCTCCACAAGTCACCCCATCATGGATTCCCCTAGGTCTCTAATTTTCAAAAATGCACAGGTTTGGTAGGTTTCCCTAGGTGATGGCTGAGCAAGAGGCCAAAATCTACAAGTAGGCACTTTGCAAAAAAACACCTCTGTTTTCTGTCAAAAAATTGGATGTGTCCACGTTGTGTTTTGGGGCATTTCCTGTCACGGGCGCTAGGCCTACCCACACAAGTGAGGTATCATTTTTATCAGGGGCCTTGGAGGAATGCTGGGTGGAAGGAAATTTGTGGTTCCTCTCAGATTCCAGAACTTTTTGTCACCGAAATGTGAGGAAAATTTGTTTTTTTAGCCAAATTTTGAGGTTTGCAAAGGATTCTGGGTAACAGAACCTGGTCAGAGGCCCACAAGTCACCCCATCTTGTATTCCCCTAGGTCTCTAGTTTTCAAAAATGCACAGGTTTGGTATGTTTCCCTAGGTGCCGGCTGAGCTAAAGGCCAAAATCTACAGGTAGGCACTTTGCAAAAAACACCTCTGTTTTCTGACAAAAAATGGGATGTGTCCACGTTCTGTTTTGAGGCACTTCCTGTCGCGGGTGCTAGGGCTACCCACACAAGTAAGGTATCATTTTTATAGGGGGACTTGCGGGAGCGTAGGGTGGAAGGAAATTTGTGGCTCCTCTCAGATTCCAGAACTTTCTGTCACCGAAATGTGAGGAAAACGTGTTTTTTTAGCCAAATTTTGAGGTTTGCAAAGGATTCTGGGTAACAGAACCTGGTCAGAGCCCCACAAGTCACCCCACCTTGGATTCCCCTAGGTCTCTAGTTTTCAAAAATGCACAGGTTTGGTAGGTTTCCCTAGGTGCCGGCTGAGCTAAAGGTCAAAATCTACAGGTAGGCACTTTGCAAAATACACCTCTGTTTTCTGTCAAAAAATGCGATGTGTCCACGTTGTGTTTTGGGGCATTTCCTGTCGGTGGGCGCTCAGCCTACCCACACAAGTGGGGTATCATTTTTATCGCGAGATTTGGGGGAACGCTGTGCGGAAGGAAATTTGTGGCTCCTCTCAGATTCCAGAACTTTCTGTCACCGAAATGTGAGGAAAAAGTGTTTTTTTTAGGCAAATTTTGAGGTTTTCAAAGGATTCTGGGTAACAGAACATGGTCAGAGCCCCACAAGTCACCCCATCATGGATTCCCCTTGGTCTCTAATTTTCAAAAATGCATAGGTTTGGTAGGTTTTCCTAGGTGTTGGCTGAGCTAGAGACCAAAATCTACAGGTAGGCACTTTGCAAAAAACACCTCTGTTTTCTGTCAAAAAATGTGATGTGTCCACGTTGTGTTTTGGGGCATTTCCTGTCGCGGGCGCTAGGCCTACCCACACAAGTGAGGTATCATTTTTATCGGGAGACTTGGGGGAATGCTGGGTGGAAGGAAATTTGTGGTTCCTCTCAGATTCCAGAACTTTCTGTCACCGAAGTGTGAGGAAAATGTGTTATTTTAGTCAAATTTTGAGGTTTGCAAAGGATTCTGGGTAACAGAACCTGGTCAGAGGCCCACAAGTCACCCCATCTTGGATTCCCCTAGGTCTCTAGTTTTCAAAAATCCACAGGTTTGGTACGTTTCCCTAGGTGCCGGCTGAGCTAAAGGCCAACATCTACAGGTAGGCACTTTGCAAAAAAACCCTCTGTTTTCTGTCAAAAAATGGGATGTGTCCACGTTGTGTTTTGGGGCATTTCCTGTCGCGGGCGCTAGGCCTACCCACACAAGTGAGGTATCATTTTTATCGCGAGATTTGGGGGAACGCTGTGTGGAAGGAAATTTGTGGCTCCTCTCAGATTCCAGAACTTTCTGTCACCGAAATGTGAGCAAAACGTGTTTTTTTAGCCAAACTTTGAGGTTTGCAAAGGATTCTGGGTAAGAGAACCTGGTCAGAGCCCCACAAATCACCCCATCATGGATTCCCCAAGGTCTCTAATTTTCAAAAAGTGCACAGGTTTGGTAGGTTTTCCTAGGTGCCGGCTGAGCTAAAGGTCAAAATCTACAGGTAGGCACTTTGCAAAAAACACCTCTGTTTTCTGTCAAAAAATTTGACGTGTCCACGTTGTGTTTTGGGGCATTTCCTATTGCGGGCGTTAGGCCTACCCACACAAGTGAGGTATCATTTTTATCGGGAGACTTGGGGGAATGCTGGGTGTAAGGACATTTGTGGTTCCTCTCAGATTACAGAACTTTCTGTCACCGAAATGTGAGGAAAATGTGTTTTTTTAGCCAAATGTTGAGGTTTGCAAAGGATTCTGGGTAACAGAACCTGGTCAGAGACCCACAAGTCACCCCATCTTGGATTCCCCTAGGTCTCTAGTTTTGAACAATGCACTGCTTTGGTAGGTTTCCCTAGGCACTAGATGAGCTAGAGGCCAAAATCTACAGGTAGACACTTTGCAAAAAACACCTGTTTTCTGTCAAAAAATTTGATGTGTCCACGTTGTGTTTTGGGGCATTTCCTATCACGGGCGCTAGGCCTACCCACACAAGTGAGGTATCATTTTTATCGGGAGACTAGGAGGAATGCTGGGTGGAAGGAAATTTGTGGTTCCTCTCAGATTCCAGAGCTTTCTGTCACCGAAATGTGAGGAAAATGTGTTTTTTAGCCTAATTTGGAGGTTTGCAAAGGATTCTGGGTAACAGAACCTGGTCAGAGCCCCACAAGTCACCCCATCTTGGATTCCCCGAGGTCTCTAGTTTTAAAAAATGCACAGGTTTGGTAGATTTCCCTAGGTTCCGGCTGAGGAAGAGGCCAATATCTCCAGGTAGGCATTTGCAAAAAATACCTCTGTTGTCTGTCAAAAAATGTGATGTGTCCACGTTTTGTTTTGGGACATTTCCTGTCGTGGACGCTAGGCCTACCCACACAATTGAGGTATAATTTTTATCGGGAGACTTGGGGGAACGCTGGGTGGAAGGAAATTTGTGGCTCCTCTCAGATTCCAGAACTTTCTGTCACCGAAATGTGAGGAAAATGGTTTTGTTTAGCCAAATTTTGAGGTTTGCAAAGGATTCTCAGTAACAGAACCTGGTCAGAGGCCCACAAGTCACCCCATCTTGGATTCCGCTACATCTCTAGTTTTCAAAAATGCACAGCTTTGGTAGGTTTCACTAGGTGCCGGCTGAGCTAAAGGCCAAAATCTACAGGTAGGCACTTTGCAAAAAACACCTCTGTTTTCTGTCAAAAAATGCGATGTGTCCACATAGTGTATTGGGGCATTTCCTGCTGTGGAAGCTAGGCCTACCCACACAAGTGAGGTATCATTTTTATCGGGAGACTTGGGGGAACCCTGGGTGGAAGGAAATTTGTGGCTCCTCTCAGATTCCAGGACTTTCTGACACCAAAATGTGAGGAAAACGTGTTTTTTAGACAAATTTTGAGGTTTGCATAGGATTCTGGGTAACAGAACCAGGTCAGAGCCCCACAAGTCACCCCATCTTGGATTCCCCTAAGTCTCTAATTTTCAAAATTGCACAAGTTTGGTAGGTTTCCCTAGGCGCTGGCTGAGCTAGAGGCCAAAATCTACAGGTAGACACTTTTCAAAAAACACCTCTGTTTTCTGTCAAAAAATTTGATGTGCCCTGGTTGTGTTTTGGGGCATTTCATGTAGCGGGCGCTTGGCCTACCCACACAAGCGAGGTATCATTTTTATCGGGAGTCTTGGAGGAATGCTGGGTGGAAGGACATTTGTGGTTCCTCTCAGATTCCAGACCTTTCTGTCACCGAAATGTGAGGAAAATGTGTTTTTTTAGCCAGATTTTGAGGTTTGCAAAGGATTCTGGGTAACAGAACCTGGTCAGAGTCCCACAAGTCACCCCATCATGGATTCCCCTAGGTCTCTAGTTTTCAAAAATGTACAGGTTTGGTAGGTTTTCCTAGGTGCCGGCTGAGCCAAAAGGTCAAAATCTACAGGTAGGCACTTTGCAAAATACACCTCTGTTTTCTGTCAAAAAATGCGATGTGTCCACGTTGTGTTTTGGGGCATTTCCTGTCGGTGGGCGTTCGGCCTACACACACAAGTGAGGTATCATTTTTATCGCGAGATTTGGGGGAACACTGTGTGGAAGGAAATTTGTGGCTCCTCTCAGATTCCAGAACTTTCTGTCACCGAAATGTGAGGAAAAAGTTTTTTTTTAGCCAAATTTTAAGGTTTTCAAAGGATTCTGAGTAACAGAACCTGGTCAGAGCTCCACAAGTCACCCCATCATGGATTCCCCTAGGTCTCTAATTTTCAAAAATGCACAGGTTTGGTAGGTTTTCCTAGGTGATGGCTGAGCAAGAGGCCAAAATCTACAAGTAGGCACTTTGCAAAAAAACACCTCTGTTTTCTGTCAAAAAATTGGATGTGTCCACGTTGTGTTTTGGGGCATTTCCTGTCACGGGCGCTAGGCCTACCCACACAAGTGAGGTATCATTTTTATCAGGGGCCTTGGAGGAATGCTGGGTGGAAGGAAATTTGTGGTTCCTCTCAGATTCCAGATCTTTTTGTCACCGAAATGTGAGGAAAATGTGTTTTTTTAGCCAAATTCTGAGGTTTGCAAAGGATTCTGGGTAACAGAACCTGGTCAGAGGCCCACAAGTCACCCCATCTTGTATTCCCCTAGGTCTCTAGTTTTCAAAAATGCACAGGTTTGGTATGTTTCCCTAGGTGCCGGCTGAGCTAAAGGCCAAAATCTACAGGTAGGCACTTTGCAAAAAACACCTCTGTTTTCTGACAAAAAATGGGATGTGTCCACGTTCTGTTTTGGGGCACTTCCTGTCGCGGGTGCTAGGGCTACCCACACAAGTAAGGTATCATTATTATCGGGAGACTTGCGGGACCACAGGGTGGAAGGAAATTTGTGGCTCCTCTCAGATTCCAGAACTTTCTGTCACCGAAATGTGAGGAAAACTTGTTTTTTTAGCCAAATTTTGAGGTTTGCAAAGGTTTCTGGGTAACAGAACCTGGTCAGAGCCCCACAAGTCACCCCACCTTGGATTCCCCTAGGTCTCTAGTTTTCAAAAATGCACAGGTTTGGTAGGTTTCCCTAGGTGCCGGCTGAGCTAAAGGTCAAAATCTACAGGTAGGCACTTTGCAAAATACACCTCTGTTTTCTGTCAAAAAATGCGATGTGTCCACGTTGTGTTTTGGGGCATTTCCTGTCGGTGGGCGCTCGGCCTACCCACACAAGTGAGGTATCATTTTTATCGCGAGATTTGGGGGAACGCTGTGTGGAAGGAAATTTGTGGCTCCTCTCAGATTCCAGAACTTTCTATCACCGAAATGAGAGGAAACAGTGTTTTTTTAGCCAAATGTTGAGGTTTTCAAAGGATTCTGGGTAACAGAACATGGTCAGAGCCCCACAAGTCACCCCATCATGGATTCCCCTAGGTCTCTAATTTTCAAAAATGCACAGGTTTGGTAGGTTTTCCTAGGTGCTGGCTGAGGTAGAGGGCAAAATCTACAGGTAGGCACTTTGCAAAAAACACCTCTGTTTTCTGTCAAAAAATGTGATGTGTCCACGTTGTGTTTTGGGGCATTTCCTGTCGCGGGTGCTAGGCCTACCCACACAAGTGAGGTATCATTTTTATCAGGAGACTTGGAGGAATGCTGGGTGGAAGGAAATTTGTGGTTCCTCTCAGATTCCTGAACTTTCTGTCACCGAAATGTGAGGAAAATGTGTTTTTTTAGCCAGATTTAGAGGTTTGCAAAGGGTTCTGGGTAACAGAACATGGTCAGAGCCCCACAAGTCACCCCATCTTGGATTCCCCTAGGTCTCTAGTTTTCATAAATGCACAGGTTCGGTAGGTTTCCCTAGGTGCCTTCTGAGCGAGAGTCCAATATCTACAGGTAGGCACTTTGCAAAAAACACCTCTGTTTTCTGTCAAAAAATGGGATGTGTCCACGTTGTGTTTTGGGGCATTTCCTGTCGCGGGCGCTAGGCCTACTCACACAAGTGAGGTATCATTTTTATCAGGAGACTTGGGGCAACCCTGGGTGGAAGGAAATTTGTGGTTCCTCTCAGATTCCTGAACTTTCTGTCACCGAAAGGTGAGAAAAATGTGTTTTTTCAGCCAGATTTTGAGGTTTGCAAAGGATTCTGGGTAACAGAACCAGGTCAGAGGCCCACAAGTCACCCCATCATGGATTCCCCTAGTTCTCTAGTTTTAAAAAACGCACAGGTTTGGTAGGTTTCCCTAGGTGCCGGCTGAGCTAAAGGTCAAAATCTACAGGTAGGCACTTTGCAAAATACACCTCTGTTTTCTGTCAAAAAATGCGATGTGTCCACGTTGTGTTTTGGGGCATTTCCGGTCGGTGGGCGCTTGGCCTACCCACACAAGTGAGGTATCATTTTTATCGCAAGATTTGGGGAAACGCTGTGTGGAAGGAAATTTGTGGCTCCTCTCAGATTCCAGAACTTTCTGTCACCGAAATGTGAGGAAAAGGTGTTTTTTTAGCCAAAGTTTGAGGTTTTCAAAGGATTCTGGGTAATAGAACATGGTCAGAGCCCCACAAGTCACCCTATCATGGATTACCCTAGGTCTCTAATTTTCAAAAATGCACAGTTTTGGTAGGTTTCCCTAGGTGCCGGGTGAGCTAAAGGTCAAAATCTACAGGTAGGCACTTTGCAAAATACACCTCTGTTTTCTGTCAAAAAATGTGATGTGTCCACGTTGTGTTTTGGGGCATTTCCTGTCGGTGGGCGCTCGGCCTACCCACACAAGTGAGGTATCATTTTTATCGCGAGATTTGGGGGAACGCTGTGTGGAAGGAAATTTGTGGCTCATCTCAGATTCCAGAACTTTCTGTCACCGAAATGTGAGGAAAAAGTTTTTTTTAGCCAAATGTTGAGGTTTTCAAAGGATTCTGGGTAACAGAACATGGTCAGAGCCCCACAAGTCACCCCATCATGGATTCCCCTAGGTCTCTAATTTTCAAAAATGCACAGGTTTGGTAGGTTTTCCTAGGTGCTGGCTGAGGTAGAGGCCAAAATCTACAGGTAGGCACTTTGCAAAAAACACCTCTGTTTTCTGTCAAAAAATGTGATGTGTCCACGTTGTGTTTTGGGGCATTTCCTGTCGCGGGCGCTAGGCCTACCCACACAAGTGAGGTATCATTTTTATCGCAAGATTTGGGGGAACGCTGTGTGGAAGGAAATTTGTGGCTCCTCTCAGATTCCAGAACTTTCTGTCACCGAAATGTGAGGAAAAGGTGTTTTTTTAGCCAAAGTTTGAGGTTTTCAAAGGATTCTGGGTAATAGAACATGGTCAGAGCCCCACAAGTCACCCCATCATGGATTACCCTAGGTCTCTAATTTTCAAAAATGCACAGGTTTGGTAGGTTTTCCTAGGTGCTGGCTGAGCTAGAGGCCAAAATCTACAGCTAGGCACTGTGCAAAAAACACCTCTGTTTTCTGTCAAAAAATGTGATGTGTCCACGTTGTGTTTTGGGGCATTTCCTGTCGCGGGCGCTAGGTCTACCCACACAAGTGAGGTATCATTTTTATCGGGAGACTTGGAGAAATGCTGGGTGGAAGGAAATTTGTGGTTCCTCTCAGATTCCAGAACTTTCTGTCACCGAAGCGTGAGGAAAATGTGTTTTTTGAGTCAAATTTTGAGGTTTGCAAAGGATTCTGGGTAACAGAACCTGGTCACAGGCCCACAAGTCACCCCATCTTGGATTCCCCTAGGTTTCTAGTTTTCAAAAATCCACAGGTTTGGTACTTTTCCCTAGGTGCCGGCTGAGCTAAAGGCCAAAGTCTACAGGTAGGCACTTTGCAAAAAAAACCTCTGTTTTCTGTCAAAAAATGGGATGTGTCCACGTTGTGTTTTGGGGCATTTCCTGTCGCGGGCGGTAGGCCTACCCACACAAGTGAGGTATCATTTTTATCAGGAGACTTGGAGGAATGCTGGGTGGAAGGAAATTTGTGGATCCTCTCAGATTCCTGAACTTTCTGTCACCGAAATGTGAGGAAAATGTGTTTTTTTAGCCAGATTTTGAGGTTTGCAAAGGGTTCTGGGTAACAGAACCTGGTCAGAGCCCCACAAGTCACCCCATCTTGGGTTCCCTTAGGTCTCTAGTTTTCAAAAATGCACAGGTTTGGTAGGTTTTCCTAGCTTCCGGCTGAGATAGAGGCCAAAATCTACAGGTAGGCACTTTGCAAATAACACCTCTGTTTTCTGTCAAAAATTGGGATGTGTCCACGTAGTGGTTTGGGGCATTTCCTGTCGCGGAAGCTAAGCCTACCCACTCAAGTGAGGTATCATTTTTATCGGGAGACTTGGGGGAACCGTGCGTGGAAGCAAATTTGTGGCTCCTCTCAGATTCCACAACTTTCTGTCACCAAAATGTGAGGAAAACGTGTTTTTTAGCCAAATTTTGAGGTTTGCATAGGATTCTGGGTAACAGAACATGGTCAGAGCCCCACAAGTCACACCATCTTTGATACCCCTAAGTCTCTAATTTTCAAAATTGCACAGGTTTGGTAGGTTTCCCTAGGTGCTGGCTGAGCTAGAGGCCAAAATCAACAGGTAGGCACTTTGCAAAAAACACCTCTGTTTTCTGACAAAAAATGTGATGTGTCCACGTTGTGTTTTGGGGCATTTCCTGTCGCGGGCGCTAGGCCTACCCACACAAGTGAGGTATCATTTTTATCAGGAGTCTTGGAGGAATGCTGGGTGGAAGGAAATTTGTGGTTCCTCTCAGATTCCTGAACTTTCTGTCACCGAAATGTGAGGAAAATGAGTTTTTTTAGCCATATTTTGAGGTTTGCAAAGGATTCTGGGTAACAGAACCTGGTCAGAGGCCCACAAGTCACCCCATCATGGATTCCCCTAGGTCTCTAGTTTTCAAAAATGCACAGGTTTGGTAGGTTTTCCTAGGTGCCGGCTGAGCCAAAAGGTCAAAATCTACAGGTAGGAACTTTGCAAAATACACCTCTGTTTTCTGTCAAAAATGCGATGTGTCCACGTTGTGTTTTGGGGCATTTCCTGTCGCGGGCGCTAGGCCTACCCACACAAGTGAGGTATCATTTTTATCGGGAGACTTGGAGGAATGCTGGGTGGAAAGAAATTTGTGGTTCCTCTCACATTCCAGAACTTTCTTTCACCGAAGTGTGAGGAAAATGTGTTTTTTGAGTCATTTTTTGAGGTTTGCAAAGGATTCTGGGTAACAGAACCTGGTCAGAGGCCCACAAGTCACCCCATCTTGGATTCCCCTAGGTTTCTAGTTTTCAAAAATCCACAGGTTTGGTACTTTTTCCTAGGTGCCGGCTGAGCTAAAGGCGAAAATCTACAGGTAGGCACTTTGCAAAAAAAACCTCTGTTTTCGGTCAAAAAATGGGATGTGTCCACGTTGTGTTTTGGGGCATTTCCTGTCGCGGGCGGTAGGCCTACCCACATAAGTGAGGTATCATTTTTATCAGGAGACTTGGAGGAATGCTGGGTGGAAGGAAATTTGTGGTTCCTCTCAGATTCCTGAACTTTCTGTCACCGAAATGTGAGGAAAATGTGTTTTTTTAGCCAGATTTTGAGGTTTGTAAAGGGTTCTGGGTAACAGAACCTGGTCAGAGCCCCACAAGTCACCCCATCTTGGGTTCCCCTAGGTCTCTAGTTTTAAAAAATGCACTGGTTTGGTAGGTTTTCCTAGGGGCCGGCTGAGCTAGAGGCCAAAATCTACAGGTAGGCACTTTGCAAAAAACACCTCTGTTTTCTGTAAAAAATTGGGATGTGTCCACGTAGTGGTTTGGGGCATTTCCTGTCACGGAAGCTAAGCCTACCCACTCAAGTGAGGTATCATTTTTATCGGGAGACTTGGGGGAACCGTGGGTGGAAGCAAATTTGTGGCTCCTCTCAGATTCCAGAACTTTCTGTCACCAAAATGTGAGGAAAACGTGTTTTTTAGCCAAATTTTGGGGTTTGCATAGGATTCTGGGTAACAGAACCTGGTCAGAGCCCCACAAGTCGCCCCATCTTGGATTCCCCTAAGTCTCTAAATTTCAAAATTGCACAGGTTTGGTAGGTTTCCCTAGGTGCTGGCTGAGCTAGAGGCCAAAATCAACAGGTAGGCACTTTGCAAAAAACACCTCTGTTTTCTGTCAAAAAATGGGATGTGTCCACGTTGTGTTTTGGGGCATTTCCTGTCGCGGGCGCTAGGCCTACCCACACAAATGAGGTATCATTTTTATCGCGAGATTTGGGGGGAACGCTGTGTGGAAGGAAATTTGTGGTTCCTCTCACATTCCAGAACTTTCTGTCACCGAAGTGTGAGGAAAATGTGTTTTTTGAGTCATTTTTAGAGGTTTGCAAAGGATTCTGGGTAACAGAACCTGGTCAGAGGCCCACAAGTCACCCCATCTTGGATTCCCCTAGGTTTCTAGTTTTCAAAAATCCACAGGTTTGGTACTTTTCCCTAGGTGCCGGCTGAGCTAAAGGCGAAAATCTACAGGTAGCCACTTTGCAAAAAAAACCTCTGTTTTCGGTCAAAGAATGGGATGTGTCCACGTTGTGTTTTGGGGCATTTCCTGTCGCGGGCGGTAGGCCTACCCACATAAGTGAGGTATCATTTTTATCAGGAGACTTGGAGGAATGCTGGATGGAAGGAAATTTGTGGTTCCTCTCAGATTCCTGAACTTTCTGTCACCGAAATGTGAGGAAAATGTGTTTTTTTAGCCAGATTTTGAGGTTTGTAAAGGGTTCTGGGTAACAGAACCTGGTCAGAGCCCCACAAGTCACCCCATCTTGGGTTCCCCTAGGTCTCTAGTTTTCAAAAATGCACAGGTTTGGTAGGTTTTCCTAGGTGCCGGCTGAGCTAGAGGCCAAAATCTACAGGTAGGCACTTTGCAAAAAACACCTCTGTTTTCTGTAAAAAATTGGGATATGTCCACGTAGTGGTTTGGGGCATTTCTGTCGCGGAAGCTAAGCCTACCCACTCAAGTGAGGTATCATTTTTATCGGGAGACTTGGGGGAACCGTGGGTGGAAGCAAATTTGTGGCTCCTCTCAGATTCCAGAACTTTCTGTCACCAAAATGTGAGGAAAATGTGTTTTTTAGCCAAATTTTGAGGTTTGCATAGGATTCTGGGTAACAGAACCTGGTCAGAGCCCCACAAGTCACCCCATCTTGGATTCCCCTAAGTCTCTAATTTTCAAAATTGCACAGGTTTGGTAGGTTTCCCTAGATGCTGGCTGAGCTAGAGGCCAAAATCAACAGGTAGGCACTTTGCAAAAAACACCTCTGTTTTCTGTCAAAAAATGGGATGTGTCCACGTTGTGTTTTGGGGCATTTCCTGTCGCGGGCGCTAGGCCTACCCACACAAGTGAGGTATCATTTTTATCGCGAGATTTGGGGGGAACGCTGTGTGGAAGGAAATTTGTGGTTCCTCTCACATTCCAGAACTTTCTGTCACCGAAGTGTGAGGAAAATGTGTTTTTTGAGTCATTTTTAGAGGTTTGCAAAGGATTCTGGGTAACAGAACCTGGTCAGAGGCCCACAAGTCACCCCATCTTGGATTCCCCTAGGTTTCTAGTTTTCAAAAATCCACAGGTTTGGTACTTTTCCCTAGGTGCCGGCTGAGCTAAAGGCGAAAATCTACAGGTAGCCACTTTGCAAAAAAAACCTCTGTTTTCGGTCAAAGAATGGGATGTGTCCACGTTGTGTTTTGGGGCATTTCCTGTCGGTGGGCGCTCGGCCTACCCACACAAGTGAGGTATCATTTTTATCGCGAGATTTGGGGGAACGCTGTGTGGAAGGAAATTTGTGGCTCATCTCAGATTCCAGAACTTTCTGTCACCGAAATGTGAGGAAAAAGTTTTTTTTAGCCAAATGTTGAGGTTTTCAAAGGATTCTGGGTAACAGAACATGGTCAGAGCCCCACAAGTCACCCCATCATGGATTCCCCTAGGTCTCTAATTTTCAAAAATGCACAGGTTTGGTAGGTTTTCCTAGGTGCTGGCTGAGGTAGAGGCCAAAATCTACAGGTAGGCACTTTGCAAAAAACACCTCTGTTTTCTGTCAAAAAATGTGATGTGTCCACGTTGTGTTTTGGGGCATTTCCTGTCGCGGGCGCTAGGCCTACCCACACAAGTGAGGTATCATTTTTATCGCAAGATTTGGGGGAACGCTGTGTGGAAGGAAATTTGTGGCTCCTCTCAGATTCCAGAACTTTCTGTCACCGAAATGTGAGGAAAAGGTGTTTTTTTAGCCAAAGTTTGAGGTTTTCAAAGGATTCTGGGTAATAGAACATGGTCAGAGCCCCACAAGTCACCCCATCATGGATTACCCTAGGTCTCTAATTTTCAAAAATGCACAGGTTTGGTAGGTTTTCCTAGGTGCTGGCTGAGCTAGAGGCCAAAATCTACAGCTAGGCACTGTGCAAAAAACACCTCTGTTTTCTGTCAAAAAATGTGATGTGTCCACGTTGTGTTTTGGGGCATTTCCTGTCGCGGTCGCTAGGTCTACCCACACAAGTGAGGTATCATTTTTATCGGGAGACTTGGAGAAATGCTGGGTGGAAGGAAATTTGTGGTTCCTCTCAGATTCCAGAACTTTCTGTCACCGAAGCGTGAGGAAAATGTGTTTTTTGAGTCAAATTTTGAGGTTTGCAAAGGATTCTGGGTAACAGAACCTGGTCACAGGCCCACAAGTCACCCCATCTTGGATTCCCCTAGGTTTCTAGTTTTCAAAAATCCACAGGTTTGGTACTTTTCCCTAGGTGCCGGCTGAGCTAAAGGCCAAAGTCTACAGGTAGGCACTTTGCAAAAAAAACCTCTGTTTTCTGTCAAAAAATGGGATGTGTCCACGTTGTGTTTTGGGACATTTCCTGTCGCGGGCGGTAGGCCTACCCACACAAGTGAGGTATCATTTTTATCAGGAGACTTGGAGGAATGCTGGGTGGAAGGAAATTTGTGGATCCTCTCAGATTCCTGAACTTTCTGTCACCGAAATGTGAGGAAAATGTGTTTTTTTAGCCAGATTTTGAGGTTTGCAAAGGGTTCTGGGTAACAGAACCTGGTCAGAGCCCCACAAGTCACCCCATCTTGGGTTCCCTTAGGTCTCTAGTTTTCAAAAATGCACAGGTTTGGTAGGTTTTCCTAGGTTCCGGCTGAGATAGAGGCCAAAATCTACAGGTAGGCACTTTGCAAATAACACCTCTGTTTTCTGTCAAAAATTGGGATGTGTCCACGTAGTGGTTTGGGGCATTTCCTGTCGCGGAAGCTAAGCCTACCCACTCAAGTGAGGTATCATTTTTATCGGTAGACTTGGGGGAACCGTGCGTGGAAGCAAATTTGTGGCTCCTCTCAGATTCCACAACTTTCTGTCACCAAAATGTGAGGAAAACGTGTTTTTTAGCCAAATTTTGAGGTTTGCATAGGATTCTGGGTAACAGAACATGGTCAGAGCCCCACAAGTCACACCATCTTTGATACCCCTAAGTCTCTAATTTTCAAAATTGCACAGGTTTGGTAGGTTTCCCTAGGTGCTGGCTGAGCTAGAGGCCAAAATCAACAGGTAGGCACTTTGCAAAAAACACCTCTGTTTTCTGACAAAAAATGTGATGTGTCCACGTTGTGTTTTGGGGCATTTCCTGTCGCGGGCGCTAGGCCTACCCACACAAGTGAGGTATCATTTTTATCAGGAGACTTGGAGGAATGCTGGGTGGAAGGAAATTTGTGGTTCCTCTCAGATTCCTGAACTTTCTGTCACCGAAATGTGAGGAAAATGAGTTTTTTTAGCCAGATTTTGAGGTTTGCAAAGGATTCTGGGTAACAGAACCTGGTCAGAGGCCCACAAGTCACCCCATCATGGATTCCCCTAGGTCTCTAGTTTTCAAAAATGCACAGGTTTGGTAGGTTTTCCTAGGTGCCGGCTGAGCCAAAAGGTCAATATCTACAGGTAGGAACTTTGCAAAATACACCTCTGTTTTCTGTCAAAAATGCGATGTGTCCACGTTGTGTTTTGGGGCATTTCCTGTCGCGGGCGCTAGGCCTACCCACACAAGTGAGGTATCATTTTTATCGGGAGACTTGGAGGAATGCTGGGTGGAAAGAAATTTGTGGTTCCTCTCACATTCCAGAACTTTCTTTCACCGAAGTGTGAGGAAAATGTGTTTTTTGAGTCATTTTTTGAGGTTTGCAAAGGATTCTGGGTAACAGAACCTGGTCAGAGGCCCACAAGTCACCCCATCTTGGATTCCCCTAGGTTTCTAGTTTTCAAAAATCCACAGGTTTGGTACTTTTTCCTAGGTGCCGGCTGAGCTAAAGGCGAAAATCTACAGGTAGGCACTTTGCAAAAAAAACCTCTGTTTTCGGTCAAAAAATGGGATGTGTCCACGTTGTGTTTTGGGGCATTTCCTGTCGCGGGCGGTAGGCCTACCCACATAAGTGAGGTATCATTTTTATCAGGAGACTTGGAGGAATGCTGGGTGGAAGGAAATTTGTGGTTCCTCTCAGATTCCTGAACTTTCTGTCACCGAAATGTGAGGAAAATGTGTTTTTTTAGCCAGATTTTGAGGTTTGTAAAGGGTTCTGGGTAACAGAACCTGGTCAGAGCCCCACAAGTCACCCCATCTTGGGTTCCCCTAGGTCTCTAGTTTTAAAAAATGCACTGGTTTGGTAGGTTTTCCTAGGGGCCGGCTGAGCTAGAGGCCAAAATCTACAGGTAGGCACTTTGCAAAAAACACCTCTGTTTTCTGTAAAAAATTGGGATGTGTCCACGTAGTGGTTTGGGGCATTTCCTGTCACGGAAGCTAAGCCTACCCACTCAAGTGAGGTATCATTTTTATCGGGAGACTTGGGGGAACCGTGGGTGGAAGCAAATTTGTGGCTCCTCTCAGATTCCAGAACTTTCTGTCACCAAAATGTGAGGAAAACGTGTTTTTTAGCCAAATTTTGGGGTTTGCATAGGATTCTGGGTAACAGAACCTGGTCAGAGCCCCACAAGTCGCCCCATCTTGGATTCCCCTAAGTCTCTAAATTTCAAAATTGCACAGGTTTGGTAGGTTTCCCTAGGTGCTGGCTGAGCTAGAGGCCAAAATCAACAGGTAGGCACTTTGCAAAAAACACCTCTGTTTTCTGTCAAAAAATGGGATGTGTCCACGTTGTGTTTTGGGGCATTTCCTGTCGCGGGCGCTAGGCCTACCCACACAAGTGAGGTATCATTTTTATCGCGAGATTTGGGGGGAACGCTGTGTGGAAGGAAATTTGTGGTTCCTCTCACATTCCAGAACTTTCTGTCACCGAAGTGTGAGGAAAATGTGTTTTTTGAGTCATTTTTAGAGGTTTGCAAAGGATTCTGGGTAACAGAACCTGGTCAGAGGCCCACAAGTCACCCCATCTTGGATTCCCCTAGGTTTCTAGTTTTCAAAAATCCACAGGTTTGGTACTTTTCCTTAGGTGCCGGCTGAGCTAAAGGCGAAAATCTACAGGTAGCCACTTTGCAAAAAAAACCTCTGTTTTCGGTCAAAGAATGGGATGTGTCCACGTTGTGTTTTGGGGCATTTCCTGTCGCGGGCGGTAGGCCTACCCACATAAGTGAGGTATCATTTTTATCAGGAGACTTGGAGGAATGCTGGGTGGAAGGAAATTTGTGGTTCCTCTCAGATTCCTGAACTTTCTGTCACCGAAATGTGAGGAAAATGTGTTTTTTTAGCCAGATTTTGAGGTTTGTAAAGGGTTCTGGGTAACAGAACCTGGTCAGAGCCCCACAAGTCACCCCATCTTGGGTTCCCCTAGGTCTCTAGTTTTCAAAAATGCACAGGTTTGGTAGGTTTTCCTAGGTGCCGGCTGAGCTAGAGGCCAAAATCTACAGGTAGGCACTTTGCAAAAAACACCTCTGTTTTCTGTAAAAAATTGGGATATGTCCACGTAGTGGTTTGGGGCATTTCCTGTCGCGGAAGCTAAGCCTACCCACTCAAGTGAGGTATCATTTTTATCGGGAGACTTGGGGGAACCGTGGGTGGAAGCAAATTTGTGGCTCCTCTCAGATTCCAGAACTTTCTGTCACCAAAATGTGAGGAAAATGTGTTTTTTAGCCAAATTTTGAGGTTTGCATAGGATTCTGGGTAACAGAACCTGGTCAGAGCCCCACAAGTCACCCCATCTTGGATTCCCCTAAGTCTCTAATTTTCAAAATTGCACAGGTTTGGTAGGTTTCCCTAGATGCTGGCTGAGCTAGAGGCCAAAATCAACAGGTAGGCACTTTGCAAAAAACACCTCTGTTTTCTGTCAAAAAATGGGATGTGTCCACGTTGTGTTTTGGGGCATTTCCTGTCGCGGGCGCTAGGCCTACCCACACAAGTGAGGTATCATTTTTATCGCGAGATTTGGGGGGAACGCTGTGTGGAAGGAAATTTGTGGTTCCTCTCACATTCCAGAACTTTCTGTCACCGAAGTGTGAGGAAAATGTGTTTTTTGAGTCATTTTTAGAGGTTTGCAAAGGATTCTGGGTAACAGAACCTGGTCAGAGGCCCACAAGTCACCCCATCTTGGATTCCCCTAGGTTTCTAGTTTTCAAAAATCCACAGGTTTGGTACTTTTCCCTAGGTACCGGCTGAGCTAAAGGCGAAAATCTACAGGTAGCCACTTTGCAAAAAAAACCTCTGTTTTCGGTCAAAGAATGGGATGTGTCCACGTTGTGTTTTGGGGCATTTCCTGTCGCGGGCGATAGGCCTACCCACATAAGTGAGGTATCATTTTTATCAGGAGACTTGGAGGAATGCTGGGTGGAAGGAAATTTGTGGTTCCTCTCAGATTCCTGAACTTTCTGTCACCGAAATGTGAGGAAAATGTGTTTTTTTAGCCAGATTTTGAGGTTTGTAAAGGGTTCTGGGTAACAGAACCTGGTCAGAGCCCCACAAGTCACCCCATCTTGGATTCCCCTAAGTCTCTAATTTTCAAAATTGCACAGGTTTGGTAGGTTTCCCTAGGTGCTGGCTGAGCTAGAGGCCAAAATCAACAGGTAGGCACTTTGCAAAAAACACCTCTGTTTTCTGACAAAAAATGTGATGTGTCCACGTTGTGTTTTGGGGCATTTCCTGTCGGGGGCGCTAGGCCTACCCACACAAGTGAGGTATCATTTTTATCAGGAGACTTGGAGGAATGCTGGGTGGAAGGAAATTTGTGGTTCCTCTCAGATTCCTGAACTTTCTGTCACCGAAATGTGAGGAAAATGAGTTTTTTTAGCCAGATTTTGAGGTTTGCAAAGGATTCTGGGTAACAGAACCTGGTCAGAGGCCCACAAGTCACCCCATCATGGATTCCCCTAGGTCTCTAGTTTTCAAAAATGCACAGGTTTGGTAGGTTTTCCTAGGTGCCGGCTGAGCCAAAAGGTCAAAATCTACAGGTAGGAACTTTGCAAAATACACCTCTGTTTTCTGTCAAAAATGCGATGTGTCCACGTTGTGTTTTGGGGCATTTCCTGTCGCGGGCGCTAGGCCTACCCACACAAGTGAGGTATCATTTTTATCGGGAGACTTGGAGGAATGCTGGGTGGAAAGAAATTTGTGGTTCCTCTCACATTCCAGAACTTTCTTTCACCGAAGTGTGAGGAAAATGTGTTTTTTGAGTCATTTTTTGAGGTTTGCAAAGGATTCTGGGTAACAGAACCTGGTCAGAGGCCCACAAGTCACCCCATCTTGGATTCCCCTAGGTTTCTAGTTTTCAAAAATCCACAGGTTTGGTACTTTTTCCTAGGTGCCGGCTGAGCTAAAGGCGAAAATCTACAGGTAGGCACTTTGCAAAAAAAACCTCTGTTTTCGGTCAAAAAATGGGATGTGTCCACGTTGTGTTTTGGGGCATTTCCTGTCGCGGGCGGTAGGCCTACCCACATAAGTGAGGTATCATTTTTATCAGGAGACTTGGAGGAATGCTGGGTGGAAGGAAATTTGTGGTTCCTCTCAGATTCCTGAACTTTCTGTCACCGAAATGTGAGGAAAATGTGTTTTTTTAGCCAGATTTTGAGGTTTGTAAAGGGTTCTGGGTAACAGAACCTGGTCAGAGCCCCACAAGTCACCCCATCTTGGGTTCCCCTAGGTCTCTAGTTTTAAAAAATGCACTGGTTTGGTAGGTTTTCCTAGGTGCCGGCTGAGCTAGAGGCCAAAATCTACAGGTAGGCACTTTGCAAAAAACACCTCTGTTTTCTGTAAAAAATTGGGATGTGTCCACGTAGTGGTTTGGGGCATTTCCTGTCACGGAAGCTAAGCCTACCCACTCAAGTGAGGTATCATTTTTATCGGGAGACTTGGGGGAACCGTGGGTGGAAGCAAATTTGTGGCTCCTCTCAGATTCCAGAACTTTCTGTCACCAAAATGTGAGGAAAACGTGTTTTTTAGCCAAATTTTGGGGTTTGCATAGGATTCTGGGTAACAGAACCTGGTCAGAGCCCCACAAGTCGCCCCATCTTGGATTCCCCTAAGTCTCTAATTTTCAAAATTGCACAGGTTTGGTAGGTTTCCCTAGGTGCTGGCTGAGCTAGAGGCCAAAATCAACAGGTAGGCACTTTGCAAAAAACACCTCTGTTTTCTGTCAAAAAATGGGATGTGTCCACGTTGTGTTTTGGGGCATTTCCTGTCGCGGGCGCTAGGCCTACCCACACAAGTGAGGTATCATTTTTATTGCGAGATTTGGGGGGAACGCTGTGTGGAAGGAAATTTGTGGTTCCTCTCACATTCCAGAACTTTCTGTCACCGAAGTGTGAGGAAAATGTGTTTTTTGAGTCATTTTTAGAGGTTTGCAAAGGATTCTGGGTAACAGAACCTGGTCAGAGGCCCACAAGTCACCCCATCTTGGATTCCCCTAGGTTTCTAGTTTTCAAAAATCCACAGGTTTGGTACTTTTCCCTAGGTGCCGGCTGAGCTAAAGGCGAAAATCTACAGGTAGCCACTTTGCAAAAAAAACCTCTGTTTTCGGTCAAAGAATGGGATGTGTCCACGTTGTGTTTTGGGGCATTTCCTGTCGCGGGCGGTAGGCCTACCCACATAAGTGAGGTATCATTTTTATCAGGAGACTTGGAGGAATGCTGGGTGGAAGGAAATTTGTGGTTCCTCTCAGATTCCTGAACTTTCTGTCACCGAAATGTGAGGAAAATGTGTTTTTTTAGCCAGATTTTGAGGTTTGTAAAGGGTTCTGGGTAACAGAACCTGGTCAGAGCCCCACAAGTCACCCCATCTTGGGTTCCCCTAGGTCTCTAGTTTTCAAAAATGCACAGGTTTGGTAGGTTTTCCTAGGTGCCAGCTGAGCTAGAGGCCAAAATCTACAGGTAGGCACTTTGCAAAAAACACCTCTGTTTTCTGTAAAAAATTGGGATATGTCCATGTAGTGGTTTGGGGCATTTCCTGTCGCGGAAGCTAAGCCTACCCACTCAAGTGAGGTATCATTTTTATCGGGAGACTTGGGGGAACCGTGGGTGGAAGCAAATTTGTGGCTCCTCTCAGATTCCAGAACTTTCTGTCACCAAAATGTGAGGAAAATGTGTTTTTTAGCCAAATTTTGAGGTTTGCATAGGATTCTGGGTAACAGAACCTGGTCAGAGCCCCACAAGTCACCCCATCTTGGATTCCCCTAAGTCTCTAATTTTCAAAATTACACAGATTTGGTAGGTTTCCCTAGGTGCTGGCTGAGCTAGAGGCCAAAATCAACAGGTAGGCACTTTGCAAAAAACACCTCTGTTTTCTGTCAAAAAATGGGATGTGTCCACGTTGTGTTTTGGGGCATTTCCTGTCGCGGGCGCTAGGCCTACCCACACAAGTGAGGTATCATTTTTATCGCGAGATTTGGGGGGAACGCTGTGTGGAAGGAAATTTGTGGTTCCTCTCACATTCCAGAACTTTCTGTCACCGAAGTGTGAGGAAAATGTGTTTTTTGAGTCATTTTTAGAGGTTTGCAAAGGATTCTGGGTAACAGAACCTGGTCAGAGGCCCACAAGTCACCCCATCTTGGATTCCCCTAGGTTTCTAGTTTTCAAAAATCCACAGGTTTGGTACTTTTCCCTAGGTGCCGGCTGAGCTAAAGGCGAAAATCTACAGGTAGCCACTTTGCAAAAAAAACCTCTGTTTTCGGTCAAAGAATGGGATGTGTCCACGTTGTGTTTTGGGGCATTTCCTGTCGCGGGCGGTAGGCCTACCCACATAAGTGAGGTATCATTTTTATCAGGAGACTTGGAGGAATGCTGGGTGGAAGGAAATTTGTGGTTCCTCTCAGATTCCTGAACTTTCTGTCACCGAAATGTGAGGAAAATGTGTTTTTTTAGCCAGATTTTGAGGTTTGTAAAGGGTTCTGGGTAACAGAACCTGGTCAGAGCCCCACAAGTCACCCCATCTTGGGTTCCCCTAGGTCTCTAGTTTTCAAAAATGCACAGGTTTGGTAGGTTTTCCTAGGTGCCGGCTGAGCTAGAGGCCAAAATCTACAGGTAGGCACTTTGCAAAAAACACCTCTGTTTTCTGTAAAAAATTGGGATATGTCCACGTAGTGGTTTGGGGCATTTCCTGTCGCGGAAGCTAAGCCTACCCACTCAAGTGAGGTATCATTTTTATCGGGAGACTTGGGGGAACCGTGGGTGGAACCAAATTTGTGGCTCCTCTCAGATTCCAGAACTTTCTGTCACCAAAATGTGAGGAAAATGTGTTTTTTAGCCAAATTTTGAGGTTTGCATAGGATTCTGGGTAACAGAACCTGGTCAGAGCCCCACAAGTCACCCCATCTTGGATTCCCCTAAGTCTCTAATTTTCAAAATTGCACAGGTTTGGTAGGTTTCCCTAGGTGCTGGCTGAGCTAGAGGCCAAAATCAACAGGTAGGCACTTTGCAAAAAACACCTCTGTTTTCTGTCAAAAAATGGGATGTGTCCACATTGTGTTTTGGGGCATTTCCTGTCGCGGGCGCTAGGCCTACCCACACAAGTGAGGTATCATTTTTATCGCGAGATTTGGGGGGAACGCTGTGTGGAAGGAAATTTGTGGCTCCTCTCAGATTCCAGAACTTTCTGTCACCGAAATGTGAGGAAAAAGTGTTTTTTTAGCCAAATTTTAAGGTTTTCAAAGGATTCTGGGTAACAGAACCTGGTCAGAGCTCCACAAGTCACCCCATCTTGTATTCCCCTAGGTCTCTAGTTTTCAAAAATGCACAGGTTTGGTAGGTTTCCCTAGGTGCCTGCTGAGCTAAAGGCCAAAATCTACAGGTAGGCACTTTGTAAAAAACACCTCTGTTTTCTGACAAAAAATGGTATGTGTCCACGTTCTGTTTTGGGGCACTTCCTGTCGCGGGTGCTAGGGCTACCCACACAAGTAAGGTATCATTATTATGGGGAGACTTGCGGGAGCGCGGGGTGGAAGGAATTTTGTGGCTCCTCTCAGATTCCAGAACTTTCTGTCACCGAAATGTGAGGAAAAGGTGTTTTTTAGCCAAATTTTGAGGTTTTCAAAGGATTCTGGGTCAGAGCCCCACAAGTCACCCCATCATGGATTCCCCTAGGTCTCTAATTTTAAAGAATGCACAGGTTTGGTAGGTTTTCCTAGGTGCTGGCTGAGCTAGAGGCCAAAATCTACAGGTAGGCACTTTGCAAAAAACACCTCTGTTTTCTGTCAAAAAATGTGATGTGTCCATGTTGTGTTTTGGGGCATTTCCTGTCGCGGGCGCTAGGCCTACCCACACAAGTGAGGTACCATTTTTATCGGGAGACTTGGAGGAATGCTGGGTGGAAGTAAATTTGTGGTTCCTCTCAGATTCCAGAACTTTCTGTCACCGAAGTGTGAGGAAAATATGTTTTTTTAGCCAGATTTTGAGGTTTGCAAAGGATTCTGGGTAACAGAACCTGGTCAGAGCCCCAGCAGTCACCCCACCTTGGATTCCCCTAGGTCTCTTGTTTTCAAAAATGCACAGTTTTGGTAGGTTTCCCTAGGTGTCGGCTGAGCTAAAGGTCAAAATCTACAGGTAGGCACTTTGCAAAATACACCTCTGTTTTCTGTCAAAAAATGCGATGTGTCCACGTTGTGTTTTGGGGCATTTCCTGTCGGTGGGCGCTCGGCCTACCCACACAAGTGAGGTATCATTTTTATCGGGAGATTTGGGGGAACGCTGTGTGGAAGGAAATTTGTGGCTCCTCTCAGATTCCAGGACTTTCTGTCACCGAAATGCGAGGAAAAAGTGTTTTTTTAGCCAAATTTTGAGGTTTTCAAAGGATTCTGGGTAACAGAACATGGTCAGAGCCCCACAAGTCACCCCATCATGGATTCCCCTAGGTCTCTTATTTTCAAAAATGCACAGGTTTGGTAGGTTTTCCTAGGTGCTGGCTGAGGTAGAGACCAAAATCTACAGGTAGGCACTTTGCAAAAAACACCTCTGTTTTCTGTCAAAAAATGTGATGTGTCCACGTTGTGTTTTGGGGCATTTCCTGTCGCGGGTGCTAGGCCTACCCACACAAGTGAGGTATCATTTTTATCAGGAGACTTGGAGGAATGCTGGGTGGAAGGAAATTTGTGGTTCCTCTCAGATTCCTGAACTTTCTGTCACCAAAATGTGAGGAAAATGTGTTTTTTTAGCCAGATTTTGAGGTTTGCAAAGGGTTCTGTGTAACAGAACATGGTCAGAGCCCCACAAGTCACCCCATCTTGGATTCCCCTAGGTCTCTAGTTTTCAAAAATGCACAGGTTAGGTAGGTTTCCCTAGGTGCCGGCTGAGCTAGAGGCCAATATCTACAGGTAAGCACTTCGCAAAAAACACCTCTGTTTTCTTTCAAAAAATGGGATGTGTACACGTTGTGTTTTGGGGCATTTCCTGTTGCGGGCGCTAGGCCTTCGCACACAAGTGAGGTATCATTTTTATCACGAGATTTGGGGGAACGCTGTGTGGAAGGAAATTTGTGGCTCCTCTCAGATTCCAGAACTTTCTGTCACCGAAATGTGAGGAAAACGTTTGTTTTTAGCCAAATTTTGAGGTTTGCAAAGGATTCTGGGTAAGAGAACCTGGTCAGAGCCCCACAAATCACCCCATAATGGATTCCCCTAGGTCTCTAATTTTCAAAAATGCACAGGTTTGGTAGGTTTCCCTAGGTGCCGGCTGAGCTAGAGGCCAATATCTACAGGTAAGCACTTTGCAAAAAACACCTCTGTTTTCTGTCAAAAAATGGGATGTGTCCACGTTGTGTTTTGGGGCATTACCTGTCGCGGACGCTAGGCCTTCCCACACAAGTGAGGTATCATTTTTATCGCGAGATTTGGGGGAACGCTGTGTGGAAGGAATTTTGTGGCTCCTCTCAGATTCCAGAACTTTCTGTCACCGAAATGTGATGAAAACGTTTGTTTTTAGCCAAATTTCGAGGTTTGCAAAGGATTCTGGGTAAGAGAACCTGGTCAGAGCCCCACAAATCACCCCATCATGGATTCCCCTAGGTCTCTAATTTTCAAAAATGCACAGGTTTGGTAGGTTTTCCTAGGTGCCGGCTGAGCTAGAGGCCAAAATCTACAGGTAGGCACTTTGCAAAAAACACCTCTGTTTTCTGTCAAAAATTGGAATGTGTCCACGTAGTGTATTGGGGCATTTCCTGTCGCGGAAGCTAGGCCTACCCACACAAGTGAGGTATTATTTTTATCGGGAGACTTGGGGCAACCCTAGGTGGAAGGAAATTTGTGGTTCCTCTCAATTTCATGAACTTTCTGTCACCAAAATGTGAGGAAAATGAGTTTTTTTAGCCAGATTTTGAGGTTTGCAAAGGATTCTGGGTAACAGAACCTGGTCAGAGGCCCACAAATCACCCCATCATGGATTCCCCTAGGTCTCTAATTTTCAAAAATGCACAGGTTTGGTAGGTTTTCCTAGGTGCCGGCTGAGCTAGAGGCCAAAATCTACAGGTAGGCACTTTGCAAAATACACCTCTGTTTTCTGTCAAAAAATGCGATGTGTCCACGTTGTGTTTTGGGGCATTTCCTGTCGGTGGGCGCTCGGCCTACCCACACAAGTGAGGTATCATTTTTATCGCGAGATTTGGGGGAACGCTGTGTGGAAGGAAATTTGTGGCTCCTCTCAGATTCCAGAACTTTCTGTCACCGAAAAGTGAGGAAAAAGTGTTTTTTTAGCCACATTTTAAGGTTTTCAAAGGATTCTGGGTAACAGAACCTGGTCAGAGCTCCACAAGTCACCCCATCTTGTATTCCCCTAGGTCTCTAGTTTTCAGAAATGCACAGGTTTGGTAGGTTTCCCTAGGTGCCGGCTGAGCTAAAGGCCAAAATCTACAGGTAGGCACTTTGTAAAAAACACCTCTGTTTTCTGACAAAAAATGGGATGTGTCCACGTTCTGTTTTGGGGCACTTCCTGTCGCGGGTGCTAGGGCTACCCACACAAGTAAGGTATCATTATTATGGGGAGACTTGCGGGAGCGCGGGGTGGAAGGAATTTTGTGGCTCCTCTCAGATTCCAGAACTTTCTGTCACCGAAATGTGAGGAAAAGGTGTTTTTTAGCCAAATTTTGAGGTTTTCAAAGGATTCTGGGTCAGAGCCCCACAAGTCACCCCATCATGGATTCCCCTAGGTCTCTAATTTTAAAAAATGCACAGGTTTGGTAGGTTTCCCTAGGTGCTGGCTGAGCTAGAGGCCAAAATCTACAGGTAGGCACTTTGCAAAAAACACCTCTGTTTTCTGTCAAAAAATGTGATGTGTCCACGTTGTGTTTTGGGGCATTTCCTGTCGCGGGCGCTAGGCCTACCCACACAAGTGAGGTACCATTTTTATCGGGAGACTTGGAAGAATGCTGGGTGGAAGTAAATTTGTGCTTCCTCTCAGATTCCAGAACTTTATGCTTTCTGTCACCGAAGTGTGAGGAAAATATGTTTTTTATCCAGATTTTGAGGTTTGCAAAGGATTCTGGGTAACAGAACCTGGTCAGAGCCCCACAAGTCACCCCACCTTGGA